>NW_026057586.1:35141229-35151229 GCF_023721935.1 Panthera uncia | reverse complement strand
TAAGATATTAGCAAACCAAATCTAGTAATATATGGGAAGACTTATTTGTAACTTTTCAGTTGAGCTTATTTTGTGAATACAAATTTGATCTAAGATAAAAATAAAACTTTAGCAAACTAGGTCTAGAAATAAACTTCCTTGTAACAAAAGATAATTTTTCTGATAAAGGATATCTATCAAAACCCTACCTTATATACCTTATTATACTTAGCATAACGTCTTCCAGGTATATCCATGTTTTTGCAAATGTTGGGATTTCCTTTATTTTTATGGCTGAATAATATTTAATTTTGTGTGTGTGTGTCTATATAGCTATAGCTATATCTAATCTATATTCATATGCCACATTTTCTGTATTCTTCATCCATCGATGGATTTTAGGTTGCTTCTGTATCTTGGCTACTGTGAATAATACTGCAATGAACATTGGAGTGCAGATATCTTTTTGAGATTCTGATTTTAGTTCCTTTGGATAAGTACTCATAAGTGGGATTGATGGATCATATGCTAGTTTTATTTTTAAGTTTTTGAGGAAACTCCATTCTGTTTTCTGTAGTAACGGTACCAATTTACATTTCCAACAGTGTACAAGGACAAAGATTCCAGTTTCTTCACATCCTTGCCAATGCTTGTTACCTTTTTTTTTTTTAAATAATGGCCATCCTAACAGGTGTGAAGTGATATCTCATGTAGTTCTGATTTGCATTTCTCTGATAATTAGTGATGATTAGCTGAGTATCCTTTCATATACCTATTGTTCATTTCCATGCCTTGCTTGGGAGAAATGTCTGTTTCCTTTGCCCATTTTTCAATTAAGTTGAAATAAACCAGATACAGAAGACAAGTACTACATGATACCACTTATATGAGAAATCTAAAATAGTCAAGCTCATGAAAGCAGAGAGAGCAGAGTGGTGGTTGTCAGGAGCAAGAGGAAGGGGCAGATGGGAAGAAAAGTGTCAGTTATGTGTCCTAGAGATCTGGACAGCATAGTTAATACTGTATTGTATACTTAAAGATCTACTGAAAGGGTAGGTCTTATGTTAAACATTCTTATCATTAATAGTAATAGTACTGCTATTACTAAATTAAGATGGCAGGAAGAAACTTTTGGAGGTGATGGATATGTTTGTGGTGATAGTTTCATGGGTAAATACTTACCTCCAAACTCAATCTAGTTGTATACATTAAATATGAACAGATTTTTGTATGTCAATCATAACTCAATAGTGTTTTTTTAAAAAAAATAACCATTATTATATAAAAAATAATACTTTGTGTGTATATGTTGGCAGATTTCCTTTTGAGATCATGGCCAAGAACAAGGTGCCTACTATCATTATGTCTGTACAACATTACATTCGGTACCCCAGCCAGTACAGCAGGAAAAATTAAAAATAAATATTATTTGATTTGGAGAGCAAAAAATAAAATTGTCAGTATTTATTCATAGGTTATATTATTGTATATGTAAAAAAGATCCAAACAGATCTACAGATAAATGATTAGAATTTACAAGTGAGTTTACCAAAGTTTCTGTAAGCAAGTCACTATTTCACAACTAATTGATTTTGAAATACCAGCCAATTAAAAAATTATAATTTAATAAATTTAACAAATTTAGTAAAAAATTACAATTTAAAATATAAATATAAATTTATAGTAGCATCAGAAATATAAAATGAAGTCCTAATAATAAATCTAAAACAAATGTGCAAGATGTAAGTCAGCTAAGAATAGCCAAGATGCTCTTGAAGGAGAGTGAGTGAGATTTATTCTATTGAATAGTAAGATTTCTTTTAAAGCTACAATAATTAAGACAGTGCATTATTGTTGCAACAATAGCCTAATAGACTAATGATACAGAATAAATTTCCTAGAAACAGACCCATGTACATATGGGCACTTGATTTATGACAAATGTTATATCACAGGGGTAAAAAAATGGTCTTTTCAATAAATGTCTGTGGAACAAAATAGATCTACATATGATTAAAAAAAAAAAAGAAAAAGATTCTGACCTTTGTCTAACACCATTAAAAAAATCAGTTACAGATGAATTGTGTATATCGATGTTAAAAGCAAAATAATAAATCTTGTGGAAGACAAGATAGAGATATCTTCATAATCTCAGATAAGGGAAAGATTTTTAAATAGGAAAAAACACTTATATAGAAAAGACTGATTATTTATATTCAAATTTAGAACTTTTGTCCATTAAAAGAAACCATCAAGGGAATGAAAATGCAACCCCAAGAATGAGAAAAGATATTTTCAACACCTCAAACCAGCAAGGCTAGTTTCTAGAATAAATAAAGAACTCCTAAAGATCAATTAAAAAAGAAAAAAAAAAAAAAGACAGCCTAATAGGAAAATGGGCAAGAGAGTTGAATAAGGATTCCACAAAAAGATGAAATATTCACATGGCAATGTATCTCCCTTTATTAGTAATTGATAATAGTAGGGAAAATGTAAGTTGAAACTCTGATGAGAACACTGCCTAACTACAGAATGGCTAATTTAAAAACTTGTTAGCAACAAATTTTGGTATGAATGTGGAACAACTGGACCTCTTACACACTACTGGTGAGTGTGTAAATTGACTCAGCCATGCTGGAAAATGGTTTGGCTGTGCTTTCCAAAACTGACGATATCCACATCCTATGACCAAACAGTTTCACCCTTAAATAAACAGTCACCAGAAATTCATGCACACATATGTCAAAAGGTAATTCACAATGGGCCAATGCTGTAAACAACCCAAATGCCCATCACCAGTAGAATGGATAAGTAAAATTAGTCATCTTCATATAGCAGCATACAATTCAGCAATGAAAGTGAGCAACTACTGCTACATGCAAAATGTCAATAAATTTCACAAGCCTAATGTTAAATGAATCCAAACACAAAAGAATATATGTGTGATTCTTTTTATATACGGCTTTAAACAGGCAAACTTAAGCAATAGTATTTAAGAATGCAAATTAGGTTATAAGATTATAAAGAAAAGCAAACAAGTGATTACCATGAAGATCATGATAGTAGTTACCTTTGGCTGGTAAGGGAGAGAGAGAGGCAGATGGAGGGCTTCTGGGATGCTGGAAATGTTTTTATCTTGACCTGGGTCGTGGTTATACAAGTGCTCATTTTGTAATTATTTAATAAAGTGCATATTTATATTTTAGGTACTTTTCTGTATAATTTTGCTATACAAAAGAGATGGGGCGAAGTTAACAGAGAAGTGATAGCTTGCCTTCTACCTCTTTTTCTTCCTCCTCCTCTTCCTTTTCTTTTTCCTTCATTTGCCTGAGCATTACCCAGGCCTATGGGTCCTAGAACTATTTATGTAAAAACAAAATAAATGCCTTTTCCTAAGGATTTTTTTTTTCTTTTTACAATTTTACTCTCCAAAGAATAGTATTCTGAAGACAAGTGTTAAGATAAAAGAACTGAGTGGAGTCATTAGTCACCTCAGGGCTCCTCTGTTGTACTTTCCACATTCCATTAGTCTTTGCATTTGTGGGGGCGAGAGGAGTCCTACTGTTTGGGGCTTGGAGTTCTGAAAGCAGTGAATAAACTCTGGCTGAGATTTTAAAATACTCCTTGTTCATGGTGATATTAATGCTCTGAATTCTTCTTGGATTAAGGAATATTACCTACCCACTTGTAGATGTGGGCAGATATGGTCAACGTTGAGAATGCTTGGAAGGTATTTCTGACCCCTGCCAGAAATGAAAGCAGTAAACTCTTCACCCCCTGTCAGAGTACCTGAAATCTCCACCCACACCCACAGCCCCTTAGGGATTTAGTAATTTGGCATTTGATTTTTTCTCCGGACTTTCCTACAGGCAGTTGCCCCTGGGAGGGAGATGTTGGGGACAAATTCAGTGTCTGACACCTCTGTGACAATGAGTTCTTGACATTATCTTCCCTACCTGATCTCTGAGCACAGAGAGAGGTAAAGTAGAGGAATGTCTGTGGCAGAAAAAAGGGAGGGAACTAGGGAAGGTTAAGAATAGTCACTTGTCCTTTTGCTATTGACTTGGAAGAGTTACCTATATATTTTGGATATTAACCCCTTATCAGATACATGATTGACAAATATTTTCTCTCATTATGTGGGTTGCCTTCCGCTCTGATTATTTTATTGTTGTTGTTGTGCATAAGCTTTCTGGTTTGATGTAGTTCCATTTGTCTGTTTTTGCTTTTGTTGTCTCTGCTTCTGATGTCATATCTAAGAAATCATTGCCAAGATAAATGTCTTAAAGCTTTCTCCCTATGTTTTCTTCTAGGAGTTTTATAGTTTCAGGTTTTATGGTTAAGTCTTTAATCCATATTGAGTCGGATTTGTTGAAGAAACTATCTTTTCCCCACTGTGTATGTTTGGCACTCTTGTTGAAGATCAATTGACAATACGGGCAAAGGACTTGAGTAGATATTTATCCCCAAAAGACAAATGACCAACAGGTATGTGAAAAGATCCTCAACATCACTAATCATCAGGGAAATTCAAATCAAAACCATAATGAGATATCATCTCATACCTGTTAGGATGGCTATTATAAATACAACAACAACAACAACAACAACAACAACAACAAGCCCCCCCCCCCCAAAACACAAGTTGTTGGTGAGAATGCAGAGAAATTGGAACCCTTGTGCACCGTTGGTGGAAATGTAAAATAGTGCAGATATTATGGAAACCAGCATGGAATTTCCTCAAAAAATTAAAAATAGAACTACCATATGATCCATCAATCCTACTTCTGAGTATTTATCCAAAGGAATTAAATCAGAATCTCAAAGAGATTTTTGCAATCTTATGTTCATTACAGCAATATTTACAACAGGAAAGATGCAGAAGCAACCTAATGAATGAATAAAGAAAATGTGGTGTGTGCATACAATGGAATATAATTCAGTCTTAAAAAAAGAAGGAAATTCTATTATATGAGACAACAGGAATGAACCTTGAGGACATTATGCTAAATTAAATAAGCCAACCACAGAAGGACAAATACTACATGATTCCATTTACTAAAAGTATCTAAAATAGTCATTCTTATAGAAACAGAAGGTAGAAAGGTGAAGGGGTCTGGGAGAACGGGGTATGGGGAGTTGTTATTCAATGGGTATAAAGTTTTAGTTAATGCCAGTTGCAAAGTTCTGGAGATCTTCTGTATAACCTTGTATTTGTAGTTAACAATTCCCTACTGTATACTTAATTTGTTAACAAGGCGGATCTCATGTTATGTGTTCTCACTATATACACACAGATAATCAGACCAACATCCAAGCCTGACTTCATGAAGGAGATAGGGAGAAGATTGAGTGCAAGTGTTCTAGATTAGTTTAAGGAAGGTTCTACAAAGCTGCAGGGGTCCTTGAGCCAAAGTTTGTGGATTTAAAATTTTAAGAGTCAGAGCCTTTAATAATTTATGCTCCCTGAAAGTCCAGGTGGAAAATTCTTATGACTGCCATAGCAAGGAGGGAAAGGGAAGCTGATATTCTGAGGACAGTTTCTAGTGCCTCCCCCAAGTGGGAACTTTGAAGGCTGACTAATCTTTGCCCTTTGAAAAATTACTTTGGGACATGAAGTTAAATCCAGTGACTAAAGCTGAAACACAATGGTCTTAACTGCCCATATCCTTCCAGCCTCTGTGAGGCTCTCCTGAGTTTCCTCTTCTTGGGGGCACTCCAAGGCATCCCAGGAGTTAGACTCTGGGGACAGGGAGAGAGGTTCTCAAAGTCAGTGTGGAAGGCCCTTGCTGAGTTTCTTTCTGACAGTGTTTCTGCTGAAAGCAGGTACCATGATCAGGTAAGAATCCTGCCCTTGGGAAAACTACACCTGGCTCTGTTCAGGAAGAGAAGGGAGAGGAAGTTCAGGTTCTGAACATTCCATCTGGTGTTCTTTTTCTCATAATCCTGAGCTAGCCCCATTGGACATGACTTATCTCTCTTTCGATCTCAGCATTTCCCACCCCACCTTCCCTCTGGAAGACTTCTGATGCCTGGGAGCAGGGATCATGCATTTATCTTCTCCTTCCTCCCCACAGGGCAGGCCACAGGGCCTTCCCTTTGCTTCCTCCCAAAATAGCCCTCCTGCCCCCCAAGGCTCATTGAATACTCTTCCAGAAAGCATTTGTGGCTTACTTCAACCAAAGCTCATTATCCCCAGGGCACTTGCAGTGTGAACTGAATACACAGGGTCTGCACTGTTGTCTAATTGTTTCTCTGTGTATCTTGTTCTTTTATTAGACAGGAAGCTCTCCTAGGAATCAGTTCTTTATCTCTATCAGATCATCCTGTACACAATAGGGCCTCTTTTACATATAAGAAGTTTCAAATGAACAATCAACAGGACTGCAAGGTCAGGATCAATACTGATGATTACTTTAGGAATCTAAATGGGAGAATATTACATTGCCTCTGGAAGCAAGACAAACCTTAGAAGCAAAGCTAGTTTTAGGGGAAGATGGTAGCATTTTCAACATGAGCTTGAGGAGCATGCTGGTGAAGAGTCCTACAGAAAAATGGGAATGGGGACTGGAGGTGTGGGAGTCATCATCATAGCGTGGAGATTTTTACCCTTTCAGCATATGCTTACTCAGCATAGCATTGAACCACTCTCAACACAGTTGGGAATGTGTATCAGGCATAAAATCTCTTCTCAGAGAGTAGCTAATTTCTGCAGAGATGAAACATTGATGCACTAAATAATAACCTAAGATTATTTAAATGAAAGTCCAAGATAACAGAAGTGATGTACAGCCCAGCGTGTAGTTGACAAATAGGAGATGCAGCTAGTAAGTCCTATTTGTTCCAAAGAAAGAAAAATCCGAGGTACAAACTTACATTGAATCTTTAAAAAAGGGAGAGAAAAGGAGAAAATCCCAAGTGAGTGCAATTCATTAGCAAAATGTAAAGGCGGGAGTGTACGTGTCAACTTGGACATATTCAGAAATGTCTAGGAGATTCCAGTTACAAGGAGATTCCAGGATAAGGCTGTAGTTACACCAGGGAGCCTCATCTGTCTGACATTAATGTACCTTTGCAGGAAATAGTGTGACATAAGGCAAAGGTGCCTGGGTTAGAAGTCATGGCCCTGAGCTCTAACCCTGCTTTACCATTTACTAGTGGTATGATCTTGAAGACAGTGAATCTTCCCAAATCCCTGTTTCCCATCTATAAAAGCAACCCCTATGTTAAAGGACTTTTGTGAAGAACCAAAGAGAAAACATTTGTGAAAATCCCGCAAATGCAATAGTTAATGGATGTTGGTTATCATTACATTCGGCCTCTTTACACAGTGCCTCTCCATTCTCTGAATTCTTTATTTTTTAAGTTCATTTATTTATTTTGAGAGAGACAGAGGCATGCAAGTTGGGGAGAGGCAAAGAGAGAGGGAGAGAGAGAGAATCTCCAGCAGGCTCTTAGCTGCCAACACAAAACCCAGTGTAGGACATGAACTCAAGAAACCATGAGATCATGACCTGAGCCGAAACCAAGAGTTGGACATTTAACCAACTGAGCCACCGAGGCTCCCCTCCCATTCTCTGAATTCTTGAAGATACCTAATGCTTATATCATTAATTTTGACCAACCTATACCACCTGTTATCTCTTAATTGCTTCATAGGTTTGTAGAAGCTTCTTAGATATAAAACTTACTGGGGGCAAGAGCCTTTTCTTAGATATTCACTACATGCTCAGAATATTGTGGGTACATGCTAGGTACTCAAAATATTGTTACAATGATTGATTTCTATATCCATGAGGACCAAAATAATACCCAAAAGATTTCCAGAGGAAGTGGATGTTGGGGTTGACATTGATGGATGGGTCAGTAACAATAGGTAATATTCAAGACACAAGATACCTGGTGGGGGGAATGATGTGAGCATAGTGGCAGAGTTTTTAAAAATGTTTTCTGGATGTCTGATACCTCTAGAACATTCTACCAGGTTTTGAAGTCATTTATCACTCTGATGCTTCGTGAGAAAACCAAATTAAACAAAACCAAAAGAGAAAATATCCATCCAGCAGCTGGAGAGCTAAGTTATTTTTTAGGGAGAGGAGAAGAAGCCAGGGTTTGGAACTCAGCAAAACATCCCACCCTGTTTGGGGTTGACCAGTCCCTGGAAATGCATGAGTCTAAGCATTTTCTCAGCTGTAACTCTCTAGCATATGTGTATTTGAAGGGAAACTTAATCCATCTGTTTCTAATTCATTTACATTGAACTCATCAAAAAAGCTGTTGACACGTCCTTTGCCTGGCCAAGTTCTCCATGGGTTTTCAGGAAATCCCAATACATTATTGAGTTCTTTTTGGCATCCTAGGGTTATTGGGTTTTGTCTTTACTGGCAACCCAGGGAGAGTGGAGAATGCTCTGAATTGGAGTCATTCCAAACCTCCAAAGCTCTGCTCTTTCCTCAGAGCCTCAGTGGCTCCCAGGGTCTGACCAGCTTGGAAAAAGAACAAAGTAAATGGAACCCTAAGGTTTCAGATCTCTCCTTGCTCCTAGCAGAGTCTGAGGGATGGCCCAGGAGAGGGAGAAAAGTGTTTTAGAGGCAGTTTGGCCAGTAGACTAACATACAGGATGAAGAGAGTTTTAATTCTAGATGCTGTGTGATCTTGGGCAAAAGAAGTTCCTTTTCCATTCTTCAATTCCCCATAGTAAGACAATGATGTTGCAATGTTATATCTGTGTCCTAGAGATGGCTTCTGTGTTTGGTATATGGTTTGTGACTTTGGAAACAAACATCACAGTAAGATATTATTTTCCAGATACCCAGATGACAGTCCTGACCCCTCTGAGTAGAGTGTGTTCTGGGTATCCCATATTTAGCAATGGGTATGGGCAAGGATGAATTGTTCATCCTCACTCTTTCTTAGGCTTGGTGAAGGGTCCAGCTTGGGTGCGTAGCCCAAGTCCTGAGTGATGCTGACTGATCCACAAAGAGATTAGATTATTGACAGCTGAGTCCCCCAACCTTTCTACTTAATACAACTACTTAGGCAGACATGCAAGGAGATTTGTGTCCCTGCCAGCATAGACATAGCTAATAACTCAGTGGAAGAGATAAACATGTACATTTTTCAGAGAACTAAAAGCTGAAAAGGAACTTGGGAACTCATAATACTTCTCTTTTAATATGAGGGAAATTGGGGCTCTAAGAAGCAAGACAATGTGCCTGGCACTTAAAAGATATTGATTTTATGCCAGCCCTATGCTAAGTGTGATCATATTTAGCAGCACTGGATGGAAGATATTATTAATTTCATTTTTCAGATGAAGTAACCGGGGTGCAAAAGAGGCTGATAACTGGCCAAAGTCACTCAGTGAGCAAGTTATGAACTAGAAGTTGAATTCAGCTCTAACTTCAAAAGTCGATTGACATACGGCTAGCTAGTGAGGGATAAGAATTCAGAATCCTGGATCTCCCAGCCAAAGAATATTCTGAAATGTAAAAGTTGGGTTGTACCTCCAGTGTTCATACCCTCTCCACTACAATGTGTCCCACTGTCTGGGATCTGCCTAGGGGTTAGCTGCCTGCGGAGAAGAGACCAGTGGCAGAGGTAGAAAGTGATAGAGGGTAAAGCAGGTAGAAGGGAAGCTGAATCTCCCACCTGTTCAGAGCCAGGCTCAGTGAGTGGCCTCCAAAGACTCCCATATGGTGACTATGACAGAGCAAGGTTTAGAAGCCAGCAGATAGCAGTGACCAATCAATTCAAACAAAGACCAACAGAGCACCATATTGGTCAGACACTTGTCACTTCCCGTCTTTTCTATCCTTTTTGCCCCAACACACCAAGGGTTGAGAGGGTAGTAGGAGATGTCCTAAGAGTAGACCAAGCTCTCCTCTTTTCCTTTGGGCCAGAGCCTGGCCAGTTTTAAGGGAGGAAATGATGCCATGTTGGATGTCTGATGGAGTTCTGAACAAGGCTCAGCTTATTTGTGTGTGTGTGTGTGTGTGTGTGTGTGTGTGTGTGTGTGTGT
>NW_026057586.1:35062891-35141219 GCF_023721935.1 Panthera uncia | reverse complement strand
TGTGTGTGTGTGTGTGTGTGTGTGTGTGTGTGTGTGTGTGTGTTTTAACAGTTGGTACTGATTAGGCAGCAATGAGATATGCCTAGGTTGTCATTAAAAATGGGAAAAGGGATTTGTCAGGGCTGGTTTGAAACGGGTATTAGGGAAAAAGCAAATCATTTCATGTCTGTGCCCCATGCGTTCTAACTGTTCAGTGGGCAGATTATCTTCTTCTCTTTTTTCCAACCATCTATCAATGGAGGGAGTTTGAAAATGGAATGTGTCCTTAGATAAGATTCTTTTCTTCTTCCTCTCCCCTTGGGCATGTTTTGTTTGTGTCTGCACTCCCTGATTTTGGCCAGAAAGAGACCCAGAAGAAAAAGACCCAGATACCACCAGGTTGGCTCTTCTTCCCAGATGAGCTACTCAGCACACACAATGCCCAGACATCATGGAGAGAAAGAGAGAGAGAGAGAGAGAGAGAGAGAGAGAGAGAGAGAGAGAGATATGGACAGACACACCAACAGACAGATAAGATGTCAGGGAGGGAAAGGGACCAGATATAAGGGACAGAGGGGGCAGGGAAATGTAGCAAAGGAGAGAGAAAAAAGTGGAGAGAGTAGGAAGATGGGAAAGGAGTGGGGGAAGCAGGGAGAAAAGCAGAATGAAAGGGGGAGAAGGGGGTCAGGGGAGAGGCATGGGTTTTGGGGTCAGAGCTGGAGCAGTTGCCTGCCAGGCCTGCTGCCCAGCCGGCTGCTGGAACATCTGCATCCTGGCAGGGGTGTTTCCAAATGAAGCTACCTCTTCCTTGGACTTCTTCTTTGTGCAGTGGAGTGCCTGCCCAGTTATGCCCCTCCCAGACTGCTTGCCTTTCCACTTACTAATCAGCCATTCATGTCTAAACAGCTAAATCAGCTCCGAACATGGGCGATGGGTGAGCAGTTGAGGTAACCCTGGGGTCAGTGAGCAGGGAAGAAGTGTTTGCTCTTGGATTTCACAATCCTAGGCACAAGAGGAGCTGACTGGCTGCAGGAATGCTGCCCTGATCTCTTCTCAGATAGGTGAATTTATGGAAGAGCACCAAAGTGGAGTGAGTGTCTTGGGACAGAGTCACTGTATGGCCTTGGTGAGCTGAAAGTCTTATTGATTGTCAGTTCCATCATCTGTAAAACAAGGAGCTGAAGTCCTTTCCTGAGGATTTGGGAAGAAAGATGTTCACACAGCCTTATTTGGATATTCTTTGGAATCTGGTTCCTGAGTTTGGATAGAGAGTTCAGATAGGAGTTGAAAGCTGTTATTTCCCCCTCAATGTCTCTCATCTTTCTGTAGCATCTCAGGCCTTCCGTGGGGTCCTACCACAAGGGTCCCTGCACCGTTGCCCATCCTCAGAGGTGCCAGATGATTTCAGGTGTCAGGGCCAAACTTCAGCCCCTGAAAGAGGAAAGCTTGTTTCCAAGCATCCCTGGCTTCTGTGGTGTCCTCTTGGTATCTCTGAGGGTCCCCCATCCCTGGGTGTCACTCTCAGGTAAGCCCTCCTACTCTGGCTTTCAGCCACAGATAATCAGTCTCTGCAAAGCTGCCATAGACCTGGAAGTTTCCAACGGCTAATTCTATGGAAAGAGGTTGTTGTTTAGCCCTTCCCTGGGAAATTTCACTGTTAAAGTCCATCCTGTTCTTTCCCCAGATGGCTGTTCTCCTGGCCCTTCCTTTTCCTCCTCTTTTCCTCCTTCTTTCCCTGGCTCCCATGACCCCTGAGGAAGATGTCCTGGGAAGCGGGGCCAGGCTGGGCCACCATCTATGGCCTCATTCCTACGGCAGTGGGAGGTGATCTCAGGCAACCCACTCATCTCTGTGCTGGGCTAGTGCAGGAGGCCTGGAGCCTACTGTGTGCCATTTGGTAATTCACCTACCCTTGATAGCAGCACTACTAGGCAAACACTGACATGCCTTTTTTACAAATGAGGACATTAAGGCTCAGAAGATCATGAAATCATACCTAAAATCATACCACAGCTACTGGCAGACTGGGATTTTAAGGAGAGTTTGGCATGCTTGGATACTGACTATCTTGGGGAAGTGTGACAAGGGGGACACTCAAGCATTGCATGTTCTCTGCTCCCAGTGGGTCTCACATAACTCCCAAGTCAAATTCTTGTCACTTTTCAAAGGCAGCTCCAGACTCAGTCCTGCTGGGAAAGTCCCCAAGTCTTCCTTCTCACATCCTTCCTCTCCACCCACCATCTTGAGCTACTACAGTGTGCATAGGAAGAACCAAATAAGTTCATTCTTCATGTGGGTCTCCTTCCTCAGGACCAGGAGCTCCTGACTGGCCTACATGGGGCTTTCATGGTCTCGCTCCCTGACCACTCTTATTATGTTCCATGCTAATGATGAAACAGAATCACCAGCATAGCAAAGCCACGGAGACTTCTGGGTTCCCATTTGCCTGGCTCTCACCTGAGCTAGCTTGGTCCCTTTGGAGAGTTCCAAAGGAGGGTCCCTTTGCCTGCAGGTGCTAGCTGGATTCCCACTGAGGACAGCAGAGTGCAGAGGAAATGGCTGGTTGCCCTCATAGGCTTACTCTGCCACAGACAGGCCTACTCTTAGTCCAACATCCCTGTCCTCAACATCAGCAAACTTGCTGGCTTTCCTTCCCTTATCCTCACCTGTGTACCCTGAACTTCCCTAGGACATGGTGCTGGTGGGTAATGGAGTCATATTAACAATAGTCACCTTCTGACATTCATGAAATCTTTCTACTAAGACACTTAGCTTCCCAGATGGAATTTCGTATGTTCTTTCCTATAAATCTTGTTGGTGGCCTTCCCGGGTACTGCTGTCAGTGCTCTTGGTAGTCTGCTTCCCCTGGGCACTACTACCTACTACCTTCTCTGCTCTGATCCCCAGGCCCCACTTCAGTCCTCCTGTCCCAGGCACCACTGCCATCTGCTGCTGGGCACCACTGCAGCTGTGGCCACCCTCTCCACAGTACAGGTGGAGACAGCAGCTAGAGACAGCAGCTATGTAGAGTCAACATGTTAGAGGATGCCTCCTTATCCCTCTGTGTGATACATTTTTGGTGCCATCATAAGTAGAAGCCTATCTGTGATAACTGGCAGCATTTTTTGTGAAGTAGCTTTTTCTGGATTTTTATCATAGCCACTTTTTCCCTTAGACCTGAGACATAGCTGGATGGGGAGGTGCATACAGAGAACACAAATCATGCTGCCCTCAATGACCTTTCTCTACCAACCACTGCAGCTGTGTTCCTGGGCCAAGCCTGGCTTCCTGACTCTTATTTATTTTAAGAGGGTTTTTTTTTTTTTGCCAGGAAGATGCTTAGCCCCTCATGAAACAGATGCCCAATAGATTCACCTCATCTGATTTCCAAACCTGCCTTGATCCCACCAGGAACCTACTGCCCTGACCTCATGTACCTCTTTGTCATCTCCTCTGTGCTCTTTCTGCCTATGCTTTCACTGTGCCCTTGCTCCTGCCTGGAGTGAGTAGAGATGTACTTCTGTGTCATGATGTCTTCTGGCATCTTTCTTCCACTCTAAGCAGCTAAATCTCACTTCTCCTTCAAGGCTCACCTGAGCCCCTACTGCCCTGAGAATATTCCCTTGATTATCGAATTCTGCACCATAGCTCCTTCTGTTCAGCTCCTACAGCCCTTATTTAGAACCACCCATACAATTATGTGACCGTTTTACCTGTGCTGTGGACAGAATGTGTCCTCTCAAAGTTCTTATGTTGAAGCCTGACCCTCAATGTGATGGTACTTGAAAATGGGGCCCTCAGAAGGTGATTAGGTGATGAAGGTGGAGCCGTCATGAATGGGATTGGTGCCTTATAAGAGACCCCAGAGAGCTCTTTCTATGTGAGGACATAGCAAGAAGATGGTTGTCTATGAACCAGGAAGAGGGCTCTCACCAGACACAAATCTGCTGGCACCTCGATCTTGGACTTCTAGCCTGTGGGCAATAAATGTCTGTTGTTTATAAGCCATCCATTTAATGGCAATTTGTTACAGCAGCCTGAATGGACTAAGACACCGCTCAAGTTTTTCTCTACCTGATGTAATCTCTCCCTATCTAGCCTGGATGTCTCTTGAGGTATTGGAGCATGTCATTTGCTTCTCTTGCTTCTTGCAAAGCACTCACTGCTTGCTGGTGCTTAGCAAACCTTTAATAACTGAGTGAGTAAAAGCAAGGACATGGTTGATGTGGGCTGGGAGGTTTTGGTAGCCCAGTTCCATCTGGTGATTAGTCCCTTTCTTTGTGCTGCCTTCAAACATGACATGGTTAATTAAAATTCACTAAGAAGTCTGGGAACTGGCATCTTCCATTTTGCAAACCACACTCTGTTTGGTTCTGCCCTCCTCCCCTCAGCCACCCAGTTGGCATCCCTGAAAGTGAAAGTGACTGCAGGCCCCTTCCAGGTGTTACCCCTCCACCTCTAAGGGGGAAGATTTAGTTGTATGGATTTTGGCAAAGGTTTAAAACCAGCAATAAATAACAGGAAATTCAGCATACCATTCTGCATATTTTATAACTCAGTCTAATAAAGAAATAATCCAAGATGGCACCTGCTAAGAAAACGAAGTTTATTGAAATATGACTGTAATATAGAAAAGATGGCTAATGCACTAGGCTGCAAGATGTTAATGCTCTACACTTCAGCTGGTGTGTTTAAAAGAAGTCTCTCATGTATTTTATTTTATTTTATTAGGAGCCATATCATTAGCTTTTAAAGATGTTGTGAGTGAGAGAGAGAAGAAAAGAGATTTGAACTATTTAAAAAAAAAAAAAAACCTCAGCAACTCAACCAGCCTTTCTCTACAGACGAAACAAACAAACCAAAAAAAAAAAAAAAGTTTTTTTTCATAAACATTTTTTTTCCGGCTGGGATATTAGGACAGTATATTAAATTCCCCCAAAAGGAGGCCCTAGAACTATTTACATAATAATGTCTCCACTGTGGTTGTGACAGATGGGCTTCACTGACGCAGACATACTGTTAGGGGCTTAGCAATAGATTAAAAAAAACCACCACAATACTGTGTAACATAATAAAAGTGTATTGTAATGTACATCATAACTTGTGGCCAAGGTTAAATTTGCAGTCGGAGTATGAAAGTCGTATTCCATTATACAAAATAGATGTTACACGGAAAGGCATTAAAGATGAGTTGACTCAACCATTTATTTTTAGTTTATATTTTATTCCATTTTCCTTGGCCCTACTTATACAGTATTTTTTAATCATATGAAATGACATCATTATGTGCCCCCTACCCCTACCTCAGAGTGAGGGGCAGCCTGAAATCTATGGACTTTCTTAGCTTTGTGGATTCATGTTTCAGGGGGTCCTGACATTTTACACTACTGGAAAATGGCTGTTTTGTATGTTTTTTTTTTTTTTTTTTGCTTCATTCAAAACCTTTTGCTGGAGCTGAGACCAGCAATGGCCTCTGAGGGTGGCTTTCTTTGGTTTATATGGAATCTTTGGAGACAAGCTATAGTTCCAGGGAAGTGGTGACGTGGATATGAGAGCAGAGACCATCTCATGGAGGATGGTTTGTGAACTCCCTCCTAGGTGACATTTCTTGTCCAGGGCTTGACTGTTGACTTCAACTTGATGGTTCCACCCCATGAAGTCACCCTGTCTCCACTGGCATGTGCTCCAAGGCATTGCATGAAGGGAGTGATCTCCTTACTTTGTGAGGAAGTATTTATGGGGTGGGAGATCTGCTAGAGACATTTTATCCTTGTCTATTGCCTCAACTCTCCAGGTGTCTTTCAGTGTTAATAGGAAGATATTTTTTAGAATCACAGAATTTTGGAGCTAGAACAAGACATTTGTGCAGATAATCCTCCATGTGCCTCATTTCTTTACCCATAAAATGGGAATCCTTTGGTTCCTACCTCCTGGAGGTGGTTGTGAGGTTTTAATAAAACAATACAAAGTGCCTAGTGTGTAGTAAGTACTCCATAAATATTAGATATTTCATATTATGATCATAAATAGTATTGCACTTAGAGCTGATCTTCTGGAAACTAAAAAAGGTAATGGAAGAACTGTGTTTTCCCCCTTTATGACCCCTTTCTCTCTCCCTGGGTCTCTTTTCAGGCCAGAGATTAGCCCTTCCTTTCATTCTTTATATACTCTTTGCATTTCATCCTCTTGCTTTCTCCATATCCAATAGGAGCCATTTCTCGAGACTCTACTGAAATTTTGTCTTCTCCCTGAACTAGCTGTTCACGTCTCCAACTTGACAAGCTCTGGCCTTCTCTGAAACTCAGAGCAACTTGCATCTGCTCATTCACCTGGTGTCAATTTGCAGATGGAAATTGGACAGAGTGAAATGTTACTTCCTAAGAACTCTGAAGCAACCAAGATTCTGCAAGCAGGGAGCTCCATGTTACTGAAAGACCGAAAGAGTGGCTGTATGCCTTTGTGGGGATGCTAGGACAGATTATAGTTTTCTAGGAGGCCAAAGTTGCAAGTGCTTTGAGAGTTCAGCCAGTCCATGCCTCACCTTTAAAATATGAGGGTAGTGGAAACCGAGGCCCAGGTAGACAGGAGGCTGCTTTACCAGGAGTCCCACAGCTCAGTAGTGGTAGAGCTGGCTTTGAGCCTCAGCTGGTCAGTCACCCTCCCAGGATGCTATAGAGGCTGCACCAGGTATGGAAATTAACTGGAAGACTTCTAAAGTTTAAGATAAAAAGTTGTCCATTGTTGTCTTGAAGTTTATTTTTTTAGTTGTGATTAAGTTTTGCTTATTGGTGAATGATCTTTCTAACTATTATATATTCAATGAAGGCAGGACTGTATTAACTGCTTCCGTGTACCCAGCACATGTAGTATACAGTAGGATTAAATTTTACTACAAGGTGGTCAATTACTATTTGTTGATCCAATTTAATTGACCCTAAACTAGGGTTACTTCTCTAGCTAGGATACTGAGTTAGTATCTTAAATTTAGACCTTACAATATGCAGATGGCAAGACCGACCCTGTAGAAGCTGCCAAAGGGAGGGAAGGTTGAGAGAAAGAACCAGAGGGCCTCTACCTAGGGAGAGAGCCCTGGACATACAGTAGCTGGTGTCAGTGTTCATGGGAGGTTGGGAATGCTGTCCAGGCTAGTGTCACTTGTGAGAGTAGCTCATGGAGAAGAGTGAGGCTTCAGACAGGAGCCAGTACTATGGAGACAGGCCCCAGGTGTATCTGAGGAATTGCACATCTCTCTATTGTCCTGGGTCTTTTGCAAGGTTTTCCCAGGAGTTGGGATACTGGGTTTTGGGTGGGGAAGGTGGATGATATTGTCTACCTAGTGGAGGCAGTCTGAGGAACTAGGAGAAAGTCCCCTTTACAGAAGGTTGCATACCTCCTAGTTTTGTGTTCCTCTCACTTCCCTCCTGTTATCCTTCTGTCTTTAATCAAGTCTTGTTTGGTGACCCAGTCTTGTGTCAGGATGTTTCGGGTGATCAACAGGTGGTTGTTTCTGTCCTAAGCATATAGGACAGAGTGTAAAGGGGAAGTGGTGTTGTCTTTAGGCCATCATGCTTGTAAGAATATCTATACTCCTATGGCAAAGATGAACTTTGGAGGCATACCTGGGACACTAGGCAGAAGTTCCCTCTCATCAATGGATTCTTTTTCCAGCACAGCTCAGGAGGTTTGGGTTTTACTATTTAAGGGAGGGGGCTTTTCTCTGCAAAAACCCACCCAATACAGGTCCCAGATTCCACTTTAATCAAATACATTAACCTTGCTTTAAGCAGTTTTTAATTCTGATATCTTTTGCTTTGGTCAATACCAGCAACCTCTCAGAAGACATCAGAGATAGGTAGAGAGCATAGCCTCTCAGTGCTCTAGAGTAGCTTGGGGAACTGTAAGGCATGACTTTAACTAATGGTCCTCCCTTGGGGGCTGCTCACCTGGGCTCCAACAACCTTGGAAGCTAGAGAAGTTGACTGCTAGGGGTGCCTTTTGGGACGGAATTTCTAGAAGGACTGCTCTGAATTCTTACTGTTTCAGATAATGGGACCTCAAGCACAATCTGAGCATATGGCTACCTTCATGGAGTTATTTGAAGAGCACTGGAAAAGCACTTTTGTCTGTATCAGCACTGTCCAATCGAAATGTAATGTGAGCCACAAATGCAAGCCAGAAATGTAATGTAAAATTTACTACTAGCCATATTTTAAAAAGTAAAAAAGAAGCAGGTGAAATTAATTATATTAATTCTTAAAATTTAATTCAATCTATAATATTCTAATTTTAACATATCATTATTATAAAAATTATCGAGGGGTGCCTGGGTGGCTCATACAGTTGAGTGTCCAACTCTTGATTTTGGCTCAGGTCATGATCTCATTGTTCATGGGTTCGAGCCCCACGTTGGGCTTCATGCTTACAGCATGGAAACTGCTTGGGATTATCTCTCTCCCTCTCTCTCTGCCCCTTTCCCATGCGTGCACTCTCTCTCTCTCTCTTAAAATAAATTAATACACTTAAAAATAATTTAAAAAGTTATTGAGATATTTTTCATTATTTTTTTTTCATAATAAGTCTTTAAAATGCCACATTTATTTACAATTAAAGTACATCTCAGTTGGGATCAACCACTTCTCAAGTGCTCAATAGCCCCATGTGGCTGGTGGCCACCATATGAGATAGCACAGGTTTCAATGATCTCTTTTCTGCTGAAATTCTGGGTTTGGGGAGGCAAGTAGATTAAGGGATTGTTACTTGTTCTAACTCAAATTTCCTTTTAAGTGTTCATATTTGAATTCCTTATCATGTTATTGACCTTTAACCACAGTGATCAAAATTCTAAAGCTCTTTTCAGTGTTGCTGGGGTAAAAAGATGATTAAGGATTTAGCATTGCTGGTGGGGTTTGGATATCAAGGCCAAAGGCTGCCAGAGGGCCATCCTCTGGAAGGTATTGAGCTCTGAGGAGGACAAACAGTTGAGATGACAGAAATGGCTTTAAGGAAGTGCCCTGGCCACATGCAGGAGAGGAGTGAGGAGAGGGGCTGGTAGATTCCCTTTCCTGTCTACATGACTTCAGAGTAAATCATGAATCTCTCTGAACCTCGCCTTCCTTGTCTGTAATGTGGGGATAAGTCCTTTCCTGCTTTCCTCAAAGGAACATTGTGAGGTCCCTTTTCTATGGTTCATGGAAAGTAGCTTTGTATAAACACTAAAGTCCCTCATTCATGTACATTGCTAGCCATCCAACTGTGAATCTTCCAGCAGAGCTCCTGTGGCTACTTCAATGGAAGCAGGTTTTGTTAAGGGTCCATGCCTAAGCCAAGAACTGTAGAGAGGAGGAGGTGTCAAAGAGGGAGTAATTCCTGCCTCATTTGGAAAGAGGAGACTCAGATGGAAACAATTAGAAGACAGAATATAATTCCCATGAAGAGGCTTGTTCAGAGAGTGACAGTGGAGACAGTGGAGAGGGCACAGTGGGAGCCTTGGTATAGGAAGGGTCAGTTGTGGGATGAGAGGCCCCCAGGCAGGATGCAGAAGGTTTGAAGAGGCAGAGCAAGAAAGAAGAGAGTGTTCCTGGTGGAAGGCACAGCACAGACAAAGGCCAGGAGGGAGAATGAAAAATCATAGTCTGGAGGTAATGAGAAACTTCCTGATTAGGACAGAAGTGAGGAACAGAGAGGGTAGTCCACTGGGTCCCTTCCCTGTCAGCACCTTTCCCAGAGCATCAGATGTCAGGCAGAGACCACACTTCTGATGCCCAAGTCTTATGTCTTGCCCTGAAAGTGGGTCACCCACTGCAGAGACCAGCCCACTTGAGATAAATATGAAATACAACCACAGCCATGGTGGGGATGCTCTGATAATCACAAGATGCTCTGGGCAGCTCAGTGAGAGAGTCTGATCTCAGACCATCTCTCTATTGCACATGCTAATTCCAGGAATAAAACCAGATAGAGACCCTGCTAAAATCAAAATTGTCAGGCATTTCCAAAGTTTCCAGGGACTTCTAGCTTTCGACTCAGTTCTTTATTTAATATCAGTTTAATATTTACTATCCATTTTTAATATCAGACTGTTTCCCACCATGAACCCATACGATTTGACACACACAACCACAATTTAGACTCCACCTGCACACATTGTAGGTGCCCCTTCATTCCCTTAGCCACAGATGTTCTTCCCCAACACACATGTGTACACACATACACACACACACACACACACACACACACACACACACTCAAAACCACATAAGTTGTGGGAACATGGAGGACAGAACTGCTCTAATTAAAAAAAAGATTTTTTTAATGTTTTTTATTTATTTTTGAGACAGAGAGAGACAGAGTATGAGCAGGGGAGGTGCAGAGAGAGAGGGAGATACAGAATCTGAAGCAGGCTCCAGGCGTTGGGCTCGAACTCACGGACTGTGAGATCATGACCTGAGCTGAAGTCGGACGCTTAACCAACTTAGCCACCCAGGAGCCCCCAGAACTGCTCTAATTTGAGAACAATCAATGAAGACTCCCGGCTGAGCTGATGTATGAGACTGTTAATCAGACACCCAACAGGTAGCTGTGGGAATGACACCAGGGGCATGCTTGTCCCCTCTTCTTTCCTGTCCTGTCAATTCTCTATCAGCTTCAATATCCTGTAAGCTTTGGGGTCTTTGCTTGCCTGTCACATGTCTCTCTATCCGTAGGTATACCTTTTCTTAAGGTTTGGTTGGGTCTAGGAATGGGGAATTTGGAAAAAGCCAAATTACCTTTGTGATTTGTTTTTCTATCAGTTTGTGTGGAGGTAGAGAGCTTCAAAAAAGGGGTCCTCTGCCTCAGGAGCCCTCTGCCCTGACCATACCATCTCCACCTCTTTCTCTGAAATGCTCCGATCCTGCCAAGAGGAACCACTTTATCTGGATTTGAATGATGTGTTATTTTCTAGTGTTCTTTTATTGTGCAGATAACTCAGGCAGGGACCAGTTTCATCTTTTCTATGTATTCCTTACATTTAGCACAGAACTGGGTCCAACTTAATAAGTATAGTATAGATGGATGGTTAGATAAACACAAGATCATTAGATTACAAAATAATTCTATTTGCCAGTCAAATCTTGATTTTAAACCCCAAATTATCTGAACTGAAGCCCTGTTTTTGTCCAGAGGCCTAACACTAACCAAAGAATGGGAAACCTAACTCTGAACAAATCTTCATCCCAGCCCTGACTCCCACTGCCATGGTAGGCAGGCTGAGCCATAAGCACAACCATACTGAAGTGACCCATGAAAGGCAGCTGGATGCAAGAATGGCCCCAGTGGTGCTGGCAAAATAAAGATGATGGAAGAGCTGATTAATTTAGGGTAAATTGTGCCATTGTGCATTGTTTTCCGACTCTCCTGGCTATTTAGATTCTGTCTTGCCCACTAGGTGATGCATTCCTCAAGAGCAAGGATTGAAGTCTCCCCGTTTTGAAGTCAGGGTTGGATTCCAGGAATTTCTTCAGCCTTGGAGTTAAATTTCACCTCTATAATTAGAATCTGCTTAGTTTGCACCAAAGTAGGAGAGCTATGTAGACCCAGGGGTCCCAGTGACTATGGCATTATGACTTCAGTCTTCAGGAAGGGGATCTGGTGTATACTGTGTACTGTCCACAAATATTGTGCAGATATTCTCAGATACATAATTTTGCCTAACTTTGATGACAACTTTATGATTAAGGATTATTTTAGATAGAATTGAGGTAAGCAGCTTGCTGAGTGTCACACAGATGCCACCCAAACCTGACATCTCGGCCATGCACCCAAGACAGCCTTTGAATGGAGAAGAATGGAATGGACTGGATGATAAAGAATATAATGGAAAGCACAGGATGGAATAGAATGGGATTAAACTGCATTTCCGCATTTCCCCTTTTCTCTTCCCCAAGAGGGTCTGATAAATTCCTCCCACACTGAAGTGGGACAGCTCAGTCCATAGGATTTGCATCTCAAGGGACTTAAGTGGTTTGAAAGGGAAATACCACCAGTGCTGGGACCTCAGGCACCTAACTGAGGATGAGGGGACTCCAGAGGTGGGCATGCAGAGACACTAAGGACTTGAAAAGTTGCCTTGTATTTAAGCATAAAGCTGCTTGCATCTGGTTATCTCCTTTCTCTGCCAGCCCACTCCCCTCTGCCCTTCCCTGTCTGGCTCCTCTGCTTTCTTGCTTTCTTTTCAGGACCCTGAGTTGCTAGGCAACTCTGGTCTGGAGCTGAGGTTCTCACCGAGGCGAGCAGCCTCCACACAGGGACAGGGAGTTTGATGGAGCCTGTGATTATAAGTGTCTGTGCAGAAAGGAAGACAACAGCAGCCACCTCCCCTCATACCTCTCATGGCTTCCTAGAGAGGAGATGAGAGGGCTGGGAGAGGAAGCAAAGCTTTGCTTAGGCCATTTGCCATCTGTCCTGTTCTGCTCCCCTTTCCCACTAGCAGGAGTTCCTTCCATGCAGGCCCCAGAATTCTCCTGGGGCTCTTGGCCTCCTTCTGTCCCACTCAGACCCACAGTGATCTGGACCACCCAGCCCTTGAACACCTTGCCTGGAGCTGCCTTCAGCTGTTGTTCCAACAACACAGGCAGACCTGCCTTGATGTGGGCAGGGTAGTGCAGGGTCCTTCTGCCCTTGGAGCCTGGAGAGGTGAGAGCCACATATGTGTCTGTTGTGTTAAGGTGACCCAGGGGAAGGGATGTTCATGCTTGTCCCTGGGACCCAGAGGGGCAGTAGCAGTGCCAGACTAAGTAGGGGTAAAAACTCAGAGGAAAGCATAAGGGATACTTCACTTCACTGGTATAATGTTTACTGAGTGTTTACTGAACATGCAATGTTTACTGCAATGTTTACTGAATCCATACTTTGGGCCCGGTACCATCCATTCTCTGTGCTGGGAATTCTGTAAGCAAGGAAACATTCAGCCTCTGACCTCACAGAGCTAATATTTATACCAAAGAAGAAAGTCAGCAAACAATAGACAATTAAGCAAATAAGGCTACTTCAGATAGTGTTTTTGAGAGTTCCCTTCCAGAGGGAAAAACTCAGAGCTGAGAGGGCCCTGGGTTCCTTTCCAGCATTTTGCACCCTGGTACCAGGCCCAACACCCTGGAGCTTCTGGAGCCCAGAACTGTGGCATTTCTGGGAATAGCATCAGGCAGTGATGGCAGAAGTATTCCTAATTGGGGGTGCTGGCCTCCAAGGACCTCCCCCATGTGGCAGAGGCCCACAGAGGCAAGGGGTAGGGCCGAAGACCTTGCAGAGGCTGAACTAGCCTGGAGAATCACTGTGGTTGGTTCAATACAGCTGTGGGGAGAGTGCATGATCTAGACTTGGCCAATCAGAGCTTAGTGATTGGTTAGGGTTAGGGTTATGTGATCTGAAGTTAGCCAATCAGAGCCCATCCTTCCACCTGGAAGGAGGAGCTGTTTTTCTGCAAGAGCTGCCAAGCTGTGGGGATCTGAGCTGAGCTGCCATGGGCAGTCTTATCTCTACTTGAGGGGAATGCTGCCAACCTGGAGGAAATCAGAGGCAGGCAGAGGAGAAAGCCAGTGGGGCCTGAGGCCAGTGCGCCTTCTGACCTTTCAGTTTCATGAGCCAGTATATTCCATTTTATTATTTAATTTAATTTAATTTTATTCATGCTTAAGCCAGTTTGCATGGGTTTTTACTACTTGGCCCAGTAGAGTTTTTCTATCCATATAGCTTTATCACTTTGCTTCACCCCTCCCCTGGATCCCTTTACTGCCCAAGTACCCAGGGCTGGCCTCCAGACTAAAGATGCTTTCCTTTGTCGAAGCTCCATGTTTCAGGCCAGGGGCACCTATCCCTTCTTTGTATCAAAACATGCCGTCATGTGTTCCACTGCTTCAGGGCCCTGTCCTTTGCCAAGGTCATTTGATGAAGTTATGCGAAATTATTGTTGGCTAAAAATTGCTCTGGCTATCAATAATCCTGTGGCAGTTTTACATTTGTCCTGCGGTCCCTTGTGCCATTGCCATAATCCATGGAACTGGCTACCTAGTGGTAAAAGTTCAGGCACCGTGGCAGGCTGCTGAAGAGATGATTTCACAGAACGTTCGTCCTAGTGACTCAAGTTTGTTGGCTGGATGTTCCGTTCCTCTGCCTGTGGCTGTGGCCAAGGGCCAACTCTCCAACGCTCCTGGCTCACAGTGTAATGCCTGGGCCTCTACCACTGCGAAAAGGTCATGTCCTTCTTACAAAAGGAGAGAGTAAGGTTCTGGAAGAAAAGCTTTTAGAAACAGGCGTTCAGTTCGCCTCTGAGTCCTGAAGTAATCAGGACTAGTCAGTGAGCACGTGGGGTATCACTCTTCTTGATTACAAAGTGGAGATGTTTTGTAAGCTGATTCTGAGTCCTCTTCTCTTCCAGCACCAACGTCTTGGGTCGGGGTCTGTGACTCTGAGTAGCCTGTGGGCCTTCTGTGTTTTACAGGGAAAGTGTCCCCGATAGGAGCACAAGGCAGATTTAAATGGATATTTCTCATGGTACACTCACGTTTCACAACTCATTCATGGTTTTCTTGTTCCCTTCCACTGGCTTCAGGCTTGTTTTGTGATTTACTCATGTTCATTCCGCACAGGGCAGCAAGTGGGAAGTGTGGGGAGTCTAGCTCTATCAGTTAGGACATCTGGGGTCCAGTCCTGAAGCGGCTGCTTTCCAGATAGCCAAGACCTTGAAAGAGGTACCCACTACTTAGAGTCGTTTTCTTACTGTAAAATGGGAGTAAGATCACACTGCTTTGCTCACAGTTAGTTGTGGCTTACATGACACATTAAATGAAAATGCAGTGAAAGGTAGAGGCTGTATAAAAATATCAGGGAAGCTCTCAGCTTTTGGCTCGAGGAGGCCAACCCGAAACTTTCTTTAGTTATCCTGTATCTGGGTTTATCCTATGCCAGCTGCCTCTGCCATGCCACCCACGTTTGACCTCAAGGAAATTAAAGTAGTGTACCTGGGGTGCACTGTGGGGAAGTCAGTGCCATGTCTGTCCTCGGTCCCCTGGGCTCATCTCCAAAAAAGGTTGGTGATGACATTGCCAAGGCAGCAGGTGACTGGTCAGTTCTGAGGATTCCAGGGACCTGATCGTTCCGAATAGACTGGCCCAGATTGAGGTGGCGCCTCCTGCCTCTGCCCTGATCATCAAAGTCCTTGAGGAAACACCCCAGAGAGAAAGAAGCAGAAAAATATTAGGCTCAGTGGAAACACCACTTTTGATGACACTGTCAGCATTACCTGACAGATGCAGCACTGATCTTTAGCCAGAGAACTCTCTGGAACCATTGTAGAGATCCTGAAGATGGTACAGCCTGTAGGATGCGAGGTTGATGGCCGTTGCCTTCATGACATCATAGATGACATCAGCAGTGTGATGTGGTGAAGTGGCGGCTAGTTAGGAACTACAAAGGAAATTATTTATTTGTTTTTGAAAAAAATGTTTTAATAAAAGATCATTTGACAACCAGAAAAAAAAAACACCAAATACCAAAGGAAAGTGTTTAATTTGGGTAATACACATAGAAAAGCAGAGTTAGTCTTCTGCCACACCCAAGGACGCAGGTACTGCAAAGCTCTTGCTCTGACAATGGGAGATGAGGTGGGGACTCAGAGGGGAGGATATTAGCTCAATCTCACACAGCAAGTCTTGGGACTGAGATTCGGTCTATGGGCAGAGAAGGAGGCCCTCTTCCTGGTGTCTTGTTGGCTTGCTCTCCCCATTTTCAGGTTAGAGATTTGAATCAGATACAGAGCAAATGCTTAGGCAAGGAAAAAATGTTTCGCCAGCTTGCTCCACAGGGAAAGAGAGTCCGTGATATGATATGAAGCCGAAAATAGAGTGCCCTAGGAAAGAAGTATCAGCTGCGGACTCTCTTGTGGTGGGTGTGGGGGCCTCCTCCAGGAAGATGGGCGTTGAAATGAGAATCCGATGTCGGTCGCTGCCTTGTTGTACTGCTGAGCGCAGAGGCTCTGGGCTGGGATTTGGAATCCGTGTCACTAGAAAGAGGTCCCGCTGGAAAGGCTCATTTAGCAGTGCTTTCCTGCTGGGGTCTGTGGAACATCCTGACACAGTCCAGGGCTTGAACAAGGGCCAAGGATTTATCCAGAAACAGCAAGCCCTGTACAAAGATGATCCTGGATTTAGAACAGATGAAAGGTACTTTGAGGGAGTTCAAAGAACGGGCACATGCTCCCCGATGGCTGCTTGCTGGATATTTTGAGAGGCGACTGGGGCACGCTTTCCCTCCCAGCTTCTCCCAGGGGTCTTTTCCAGCACGGTTTCTCTCCATTAGTATATTCCAGAGCTCGCGGGCTTGGAAGTCTTAATATGGAAATTCCTGTGGTGATGGGAACAGGCCTTTCCCAGTTGGGGTTTGCTAAGGCCATTATTCTGATGATGTTAATGGTGATGATTAATTGGCACTAATGATGGAGATGGTGATGGTAATGAGGCCAACCTGGCTCAGTGACAGGGAAGATGGAGAATGTGGGCACATGGTGACAGCAACGGTGATAGTAGGCATGGTGATGACAATGGCAGGGAGCTCAGTTTTAGAAATTTGCTGAGAAATCTAAGGGACAAACCTTGACTTGAAACTGGTTTGTTGTCTGGCAAGTAGATTATTGGCAGAGAAAAAAAATCAACCTCCAGGAAAAGGGAAAAAAGAAAATCCCTTTTGTTTGTGGTCAGTTCTGTTAAACAAAATTCTTGGTAGATCAAATATATTGCACCATGGCAGTGGCTTTGGTGGGTTAGGGACCCCAGAGCAGTGTACATTGAGATACAAACTCAAACTAGTATTAGTAGCCACAAAGAAATGTCTTAGATATTGGGTTAATACAAGAAGGAGCCAATCATCCTCCTATTCCCGCTCTGAACACTGCCTAGAGAGGAGGGATGAGAAAAGTCAATCATCACATTCTTCTTCAGAATCTGAGACAATCCCATTGCCTTCAAAGAACATTTTGTGTAAGGCTGTGCTTGCAGGAAGTCCTTCTACTTCCCTATTTCCACCCTTAAATCATGGCATCCTTTCCTTTCCCAGTCACTAGGCCCACCTGGTGGGATGACAGCATTAAGGCAAAGAGACTTTGAGGTCCAGGTGACTCCTGCTTATGGCATTGGTGGCAACCTCCACAGCAAGGCCTAAGTTTGGGGTCTCTGAAGCTTGGTAAACGAGGGGTGTGACACTAGTTCCAGGGAATCCCAATTTCACTGATATCAAAAACATAAATAATAGACGATGAACCAAATTTAGTCAGTTACCATCAAGTAAAGAGAAGCCCTGGCAGAATCAATCAATTTTGGTGAGATTGTGAAATGTGAGAAGCTCGATTTCAGAGCTCCTAGACTTCTCTTCTTTTGATTTTTTTTTCTTCTCTGGGGGTATCCTCATTCACAAACCCCTGCTTCGTTTGTGCACAGTTGCCCCTCCAGGCCAGGGACAAACTCTCAGGAACATTCATTATGTAATGTTAGGGCAAAATAGCAATTGTGCTGTCATATTGTGAATGCATGCTTCCTTCCCAAGGAATTTCTCTTTAATGAAAGAGCCTAGAGGGGAAAATGTTTACCCTATGAGGGCATCTGAAATAGTGGATTAGCACAGAGGAGACACTGCCTTTCAAACCACACCACATAGGTAGCACCATGTACCAGGGCTTTGGCAGTGATGGCCTAATGGGACTGAAGGGGTCTGTCTGCATTTTTGGATTGTAGTTCTATAGCTGGCATCCTATTGACTGAGAGTAGGAGGATAGCAGTGTCCTTGTAATATATTGGTTGCTAAAGAGGGACCATCTTTTCCTAGAAAGTGGCTTCTCCTGAGAAAAGGGAATGCTCAGAGCCATCAATTTTTTCATTGGTCCTCTTGCTATATTAGCTTTCTTCTTCTTCTTTTTAAAAAAATTTTTTTTAATGTTTATTTATTTATGAGACAGGGAGAGACAGCATGAACGGGGGAGGGTCAGGGAGAGAGGGAGACACAGAATCTGAAACAGGCTCCAGGCTCTGAGCTGTCAGCACAGAGCCTGATGCGGGGCTCAAACTCATGGACTGCGAGATCATGACCTGAGCCGAAGTCAGATGCTTAACCGACTGAGCCACCCAGGTGCCCCTTCTTCTTCTTTTTAAATGTTTATTTATTTTTGAGGGAGAGAGAGACAGAGCATGAGTGGGGGAGGGGCAGAGAGAGAAGGTGACACAAAATCCAAAGCAAGTTCCAGGCTCCAAGCTGTCAGCATAGAGCCTGATACGGGGTTTCAACCCATGAACCATGAGATTATGACCTGAGCCCAAGTCAGATGCTTAACCGACTGAGCCACCCAGGTGCCCCCAACTCTTCTTTTTTAGTGAGTGAAACTTTTCTGCATGTTGGAGTGTTGGAGGGGTAACAGAAGGAAGCCAAGTTCAGAATATGCTGGTTCTCTTAGGTCAGAAAGTTCTTAAGAAGACTCATTTAGCATGCATAAGTTTGGGACTAAGGAATACTATAGTGATGTTTAAAATGTTCATTCATTCATTCATCTATCAATTCTCTCATTTATATAATAAATATGCATGGTTTTTTTTATAGGGCCAATGGATTTAGGGTTTAAAGTGTTCCAGAGAGGGGGTGCCTGGGTGGCTCAGTTAATTGAATGTCCAACTTTTGATTTTGGCTCAGGTCATGATCCCAGGATCATGGGATCAGGAGCCCCATGTTGTGCTCCTTGCTTGTTCAGGGATTGACTAGGCTCAGCTAGGCAGTTCTTTTTCAGGGTCTCTCATGTATTTGCAGGCAGATAATGGATGGGATTGGAGTTATCACAAAGGCTTTCTCACTTGGGTATTGGTGGCTGTTGCTGGATGTTGACTGGAACTTCAGCTAGAGCTTTTAGCATGACAAACACTGACTCATGGATTCTCCATGTAGCCTGGGTTTCCTCATCAAATGGCACCTGGGTTCTAAACGAGAGCATCCCAAGAGAACTGGGTGGAAGCACTATTGTCTTTTATGTCCTGGCCTCAGAAGTCACATGGCATTATTTCTGCTGTAGTCACAGCCTTGTTCAGATTCAGGGACAGGGAAACATAGATCCTGCCTTTTCGTAGGAGGAATGTCAATGCCAATGTAAGAAGAACATGTAGGATGGGAGAAATTGTTGCAACTATCTTGGGAAATATAATCTGCTGTGGGTTAGGTAGATCCAACTATGAGTAGTTCTTGAATGAACTCTTGCTGAAGAACTAATACTTTCAAGCCTTGGATAATTAGGTATAAGGAAACATGAGCAAATGGGTGATTGTATAACATGAGTAATAATGGCTGAAAGAGTGTGAAGGGTGAGTAGTTCAGTGAGGTCCAGAGTAGTCAGAACATATTTCATGAAAGATGTAGGACTTTGAACTGACTTTGAAGCCTAGGGTAGGTCCATTTGGCTGTTTAATTTATAATTACACCCCCCCCACACACACACCCAGAAAAGAAATGATAACAAAATTATGATTCTTGGTAATTCCTCCTGAGATAACTGCATAACAGTTCCATGGCATCTTCCAAGTTTTTTCTCTGGGAATATACTACAAATTTGGAATCCTACCTAACTTTTTCACTTACAGTATTTTGTGGCTATTTTTCTGTTAAATATTCTTCTAAATATAATCTTTACATTTTTTTAATGTTTATTTATTTTTGAGAGACAGGGAGAGACAGAGCACCAGCAGGGGAGGAGCAGAGAGAGAGAGGGAGATACAGAATCAGAAGCAGGCACCAGCAGGGGAGGAGCAGAGAGAGAGAGGGAGATACGGAATCAGAAGCAGGCTCCAGGCTCTGAGCTGTCAGCACAGAGCCTGATGGCAGGGCTTGAACTCACTAACTATGAGATCATGACCTGAGCTGAAGTCAGATGCCTAACCCACTGAGCCACCCAGGTGCCCCTAAAATATAATTTTGAGTAGCTGCAGAATTCAATCATGTGAGCATCTCTCACGTCCTTTCAACATTTTTCTGTTGGAAATTTAAGCTGTTCCATTTTTTTTTCCATTGAAGAAAACACTGTGATAAAAATCTCTATGCAGAAATCTTGGTGCTCATTTCTCATTATTCTTTTAGGAGTAATTCCTAAAGGTAGAATTACTGGTCAGAAGTTACTCATATTTGAAAAACCTTTTGTGCATCTCATCACAGGGACTTCCAAGGCATTGATGCCATCCCACCAGAATGGGAGTCCCTGTTTATTTGCAGCTCTACCAATACTGACTGTTACTGGTTGCAAAGGGCACTTTCCCTTTTTGGGAGACCAAAGTGGAACTTTGGGCTTCACTCTGATTTTATCTGATTATTACAGAGGTAGCATTTTCCCATATATTTCTTTATCTTCTGCATTTCTTTTCTGTGATTTGCTACTTTAACTATGTTGCCTATTTCTCCATTGGCATTTCCCCCCTATCAATTAGTAACAGCTCTTTATAAATTATTAATCTTTTATTTAGCATATATGGTACAATCATTTTTTTTCTTACTTGATTTTTTGCTTTCCAGCATTGTTTGTGGTGTGTCTTTAGATGCAGGGATATATGTTTTTGTTATTGTTGTTGTTTTAGCTTTTGTGTGGTCAAATCTAGTAATCTTTTTATTTATATATTTTTTCTTTTGCCCTTATGTATGAGAAGCTGTAGTCACAATAATAACAGATTAATTTTATCTTGTTTTTCCTTTGTGTTCACATACACACTCACACCCACAACAATACACCCACACATATAAAACACTGAATTCTTGAATCAATCTGAACTATATCTTAAAATACATTCTGAGTAGAGGGCTCCTAAAGATTGTTTCCTAAATATTTACCAGCTGTTGGATCAGTTGAGGGAAAAGTACAGCTCTCTGGAGAAATGATGTGATCCTGGCTGAAGCACAGGGTGGCTGGTGGGTTTGAGGGAGCAGAGCACTTACATTCTGGAGGAAGGGGGGTGCCAGGCAAAGGGAAGTACCTTGTAAGCATTGAGAATTGCAGATTTGGGAAGAGGGATATTATTTTTTCTGTGTCTTAACATCTCTTGAAGGTTTGCAAGGAGGCTGGTACTCTTGGGAAATATACATAATATTTAATTTAATGTTTGCCACTATCTGGGAGGCAGGTACTATCATTATCATCATCTTCCAGATGAGATGATTGAGGGTTAATACATGGTAAGACTGGGACTGAGTCCAGTCTGACTGTTTCCAAAGTTCTGTGTTCAACCACTACGCTTGTTTGTTCCTCAGTATAATTAAAGTAAGAGTTTCAGAAAGCTGATCCAGAAGCATTGTACGAGTTAGAAGGAAGAGGGGAGTGATTGAGGTCAGGAGCTTATGAAATACTGGTGGATGAGGTCTATACAGTGGTGAGGTCTATGCTATGGTGACAGCAGGGAATAAACCATGATGATGAAGAGGGGAGGGGGCTGGGAGCAAGCAGTGCAGGGGGTTGGAAGGGAGCCTTCTGGATTTAGTCTTCCTTCATTTTTGGTTCCAATTCTGAATATCCCTGTCAGGCCTTGCCCATGGTCTTCTTCAACTGATCAACTGATCACTTTCCTGAGACTTGAACAGATATTTCCAAGGGTCAGACATTCTTGTGTAGAAATTGAGAGTAGTACCAAAATTCTTTTTGTCCATCCACCCAGCTTCTTGAAGGAAGCAGCAGTATAATTAAAAGATTTTTTTTTTCAAGGCCTGGAACTGTATCTTCATCCCTTCAATAAATGTTGATGAAGCATACAGTGGGCACATGCATCTGCGGTGAGGGACCCAAAGACACATCCAAAGACCCTGCCTGCACGGAGATTAAAGTTGAGTAGAAGTAGTAACTTGCATGTACGTAAACATCATACAAAATGAAAAGTGCCAAATCCCTCAAAAAAGGCATAGTTAATGGATTATGGGAGGCCTGAGAAGAGAGAATAATTCCTATTGGGAGGGCCAGGAACAGATAGAATCATGAACTAATAACTAGTTTCTAAGTTGGGGTCATGCTGGGCTTGCTAGAAGGAATAGATAAGAATCTTGTGTAATGAGAACTTTCGTTCTTTGTTTGCAAGCCCTGTGACCTGACCTCCTACAGGCACGGGTGGCTCCCTTGGCATTTGTCCTTCCTCTCCCCAGCCCCTGAGGTGGTTTCCTCTTCCATCACTGTAGTGTCATGCTGTAATTACAGTAATAGAAGCAGCTCAATTGTTTTCTTTCTTTATGCATATAAGATGTTCTAAGGAAGAGGACAGACGGAGACGAATAAGAAATAAACTGCAGCTCAGTGCACAGAAACATACATCTTTATCAAAAGAATTACGGAACGGATGTTGCTTTTATTCTCCACCCAGACACAAACTGAAGTCCTAACTCTATTGCAAAGTCTTCCCTAATAACTCAAACTGCGTGGATCACCCACAGCACTTATATTTATAACCCCAATTTGGTCTTGTGGTTCTTGGCAACTGAGCAATCATAAATAGGCTTAGGTCTGAAAGAGCACCCTACAAAATGTCTGCTGAGATTCCTTTGCCCCGCCAGCCAGGCCCACTAAGAAAGAGAGAAGGATCTGAGCTGGTTCACTGGTCCTGGGTTGAATCCCAGCCCCGTGGCTCCTGGCCATGAATTCCAAGCTGTTGCTGAACTTCCAAACACCAGTTCATTATTCTGTGAAAAGGGGATAAATAACAGCGTTCATTTCACAGGGAGGCTATGAGGATTATGTGAGGGTGTGGAGTAAGAATTCAATACATAGGAGGGATTAATGCAGAATGAGGACAGTCAGAGGTCCCAGTAGATGCAATTCGGTGTGTTTCACTGAGTTCTAATAGGGCAGGACTATTTATTTCCCCTTCGGCTGCAAGTCCTCATTCCAGGGTTGCTTTATTAAAAGGCTTGGAAGGGGTCTTTCCCATCTTGTTACAGGGTTCGTACATCCTGGTGAATATGTTCTTTGTATTATCATGTGAAACCTCTTCTGAAGTTTTGACAAGTGCCCCAGGTTTGGGACTGTGAGTTTGAAACTGCAAACTGGTGAATGTTCCCCTGTCTCCTGTATGTAGATCAACAGGGCACATGGCTCACTGTGCCATATCTGCAGGTTTTACTTGGTTGCATCTCTTACTTGACCATGAGCTCCAGAAGGGAGAGCCATACAATTTATGTATCTCAGTATTCCCAGGGTATATTATAGAACCTGGCACATGGCAGACATTCACTGAATATTTATTGAATGGATGGCCTGATGCTATATCTATATCCAAATATTCGTGCCAAACATCTTTTTGGGCCCTTGATTTTCTAACTTACCTAAACTTCATCACAACCTCATGAACTAGGCATTATCATTTCCAATTTATTAATAGAGAAGCAGAAATTCAGAAAAGTTTACTAACCCACCCAAGGTCAAAGAATATCCTGCTTTCCTTTTCTGTCTGTTGATTCTTCTCATCCTTAAATACTTTGTTCTCGATTTTATTATGCCACTTATTAACCATATGGCACCAGAAAAGTCACAAATCCTTATACAGAATAGCATTTTCTTACAATGAGAACTGCCTCCCTGTCTTGGGAGTGTTTTAATATTTTCTGGATATTCACAATCCTGAAAAATAAGTGACTCATCATGATATTGTTTTGATGAAGACTGAAAATGGCTTGTCTATTTTTAACACTGAGTGGCAGTGACTAATAATATTAGGTCTCTTATCCTACTCTGAGGGGAGAGAGGTGAAAAGTCATGGGGGTTAAGGAGTGTCTGTAAGGAGGGTGGGTTGTGTTCCACACAGCATCTAGGCTAGAAATTGTCCAGTTCTCTCAAGCACCTTGTCCTGAAGCTGGACGTTCTGAGCCATAGCAGGGTCCACGTTCTGGGAACATTTACAGCAGCTATCACTAGCACACTCTCATTGTTATTGTTCTCAGTTTCATTTGGGCACATCTCTCTCCAGCTACACCCTTTGTGTGTTTTCTCCCTTTTTGGTACATTCCTGTTTTACATTGCTCAGGTTCTATTTTAGCATTTCCAGCACCTTTCAAGATAATGTGATAATCAACTTTTACTTTATTGTTTGGAAGTGTGAATGAATGAATAAATGAATAGGTAAATACATTTGGAGAGGAATTCAGAATGTGTCCAAGTGGTGTGTGACCCAGAAGAACAGGGAAGGCAAGAAGGGAGTTGGTGACATCGCCTAGTGGTAAACGCACAGGCTCCGGAATCACAAGATCTCAGGGAGAACCTGGCTTCACTGCTCACCAGCCATGAGATCTTGGGTGGGTTACTTACCTTTGTTAAACCTCATTTTCCTCATGTCTAAAATGAGAAATATGGGAATATCTCTATCACTTAACTATTACTGTGTGACAAACCACCCCAAAGCTCAGAGGCTTAAAAACAACAACCATCTTTACTGCTCATGTGACCAAGGGTCACCAAAGGCTGTCTGATCTAGTCTGGGTTTCACTCATGTGGCTCATGTCTCTCATATTTCTCTAATACCAGCGGACCAGCCTGGGTATATTCTCATGGGATGGCAGAAATGCAAGAAGATAAAAAGAAACATGAAAGGACTTTTTAGGGCCTAGATTTGGAACTTGATGCTGTCATTTTTACTCATATATCATTGGCCAAAATAAGTCAGGTGGCCACACTCTAAGTTAACAGGAGAGGAAATACACCATGCTTATCGGAAGGGCTACCCAATGGTATGGATGCTGCAGGTGGGAAGGGGGTGAAATGCTGGATCCAGTAATGCATTTTATCATACTATCTTACTGAACTATTGGAAAAATTTAAAAAGATGGTCCTTGTTAAGATTATTGCATATGCTGTGAGCATTTTATAGGTGGTTGGTAGCACTGGTAAGCAGTACATAAATTGCAGGTACTATAGCTTTTATAAATATTACTTGGCAGAAATGCAGATGATTGTTATCCCAAATAGAAAGACTCATAGAGACCTTACCTGGAAGAAGTAGGTAGAACAGGCTGTGTTTGGGTGGTAAGAGGGATGTTTCCTCATTTATTGAACATCTATGTGGCAGGCACTGTCCGACACTTGTGACACATTTGAGAATGAAACAGACAAATGTTCCTGTCCATGTGTAGCTTACATTTCAGTAGGGGAAGATACATGCATGCTCAACATGAAGATAAGTAAATGATACAGTATGTTGATGCTATGAAAGGATGTAGAGGAGAGCAAGGGGGTTGGGTGTGATGCTAAGGGGGAAGGTTGCAGGATTAAATAGCGTGGTCAGGAAGGCCTTCTTGAGAAAGTGAGAGTGAAGACTTGGCAGAAGGTGATGGTTATATGTAAGTGATGAATCACTGGGTTTCACTCCTGAAACCAATACTGTACTGTGTGTTAAATAACTTTAATTTAAAGAAAGAAAGGAAGAAAGAAAGAAGGAAGGAAGGAAAGAAAGAAAGGAAAAGAAAAAGAAAGAAAGAATACCTCCAATAAGGCAAGGAGGCTGTGAGAGTACTCAAGGAAGGAGGTAATAAGGAGGCAATAGTCAACTGGGTTTGGGTGGTGACAACAGAGGTGGTGAGTATCATGAATTTAGATATGTTTTGAAAATAGAGCCAATAGAATCTACTGGCCAATTAGATGTGGGTGTGACAGAAAAAGAGGAGTCAAGGTCAACTCCATGGTTTTTCACTTGAGTAACTGGGATCAGAAAGGTTGCGGATAGAATAGCAGTGGGGTGTGAAAAATTAAGTGTTCAGTTTTGGACATGTTGAGTTTGAGGGAGTTTGTAGACACGCAAGTGAAGATTATCGCAGATGCAGTGGGAGATACATGTATAGAAATCAAGAGCAAAATCTAGACTGGAGTGACAAATTTGGGAGTCACTGAGCTCACAACAGTATTTGAAGTCATGGTCCTGGTTATATCAACAACGGGGTGAGTTTTGGTAAAAAAGAGGATCAAGAAGCTGCCTCAGAGCACTTAACATGTAGAGAGAGCGTGCAGTCCTGGGAGGTGGACAGTGTTGTCAAATGCTGCAGATAGGGCAAGTATGATGAAGATTGGGAATTGATGGGTAGATACAGCAATATGGAGGTTATTAGAGATCATGACAAGACAATTTTGGTTGAAAGGTGTTTATAGAAGGTAGACTGGAGTGGGTTTAAGAGAGAAAGTGAGGAGAGGAATTTGAAAGAGAATAGATAATCCTTTGAGGAAGTGTATTGCAGAGGCAAACAAAGAAATGGGTCAGTAGTTAGAGAAAGGTGGGGTCAAGAGAGTTTTAATGGCAGACCTAATGGCATGTTTATGTGCTGATGGTAATAATCCAGTAGAGAGTGAAAAACTGATAATGCAGAAGACAATAGGAGAAAGGATAGTGATATGGAAACCTCCAAAGGAACTGCTCAGGCTTTTCCGGCTTTTTACTCCTGGTGTTCCTTACCCCCTAGGGATGTTCATTATGTTATTAAGATTCTCTCCTGTCAGATTATTGTATCAAGTCCCATTGGTGGTTTCAGTGCCACCATCAGCATTAGTATTTCCTCTCTTGTTTTCTGTTATTCCTCCACTCAGGGCACAGCAGTACCAGGGCATTTTTCATTTTCTGAATATGGAACCCTGAACCATTTCCTGGGTTTTCCTTTGTTGCATGGACAGGACCATAAGAAAGCAAAACTGGGCTTCCCGACCTCAGTCCATGAGGCAATACAGACAAACTCTGTTTTAAAACACTAAGGTTGTGTTGAGATAAACTGGGACCAACCATGAGAGAAAGAGATAAGGAGGCTTGACGACTTTAGAGATTTTAATGAGAAGTGGATCAGATGAACACTGTCCTGTTCGGAAGCAAGATGGAAGCGGTGTTATTGGGAGGAGTGGGCTCTCTCCAGTGTCTCCGGCTTCCCACTAAAGGATATTTGTTTCTTTAATTTTACTGAACTGACATCCAGATCCCACCCTATAGCCTTCCCATGATCGCCTTGTCCTGTTTGGAATCATTCTCTTTGTCCTATGTGCCTTTTCTCCCCCGACCCACATGGGTTGTGACCTTTCTGAAGCCAAGGACTGTACTTCTCACATGCTCCAGGGCCCCTAGCCCCTTTCAGGAGCAGGGTAGTGGATTGATTAATACTTGACAGTTCTCAGATGGGGGACGACAGGGATCAGCTAGGAGTAAAGCCTATGACCGGGAAGAGGTTTCAGCCCCAAATAAGCTGGAAAAAGGGCAGTGGGTCTGATGGGAAGATTTCATACCAGCCGTCTATATCAAATGGAGGCTGGAATGTGATCCTCCTGATCTGTTGATGTATTAGGGGTCAGTCTTTTCTCTTCTACCTAGTCAGTCTATACCTGGCACATGGTGGTCAGCCTTTCTGACAGGTAGTGAGCTCCCCTTGCTGGAGACAGTCTATCAGAGGCTGGTGGTTACTAGTCAGGGATGCTGTGGATTGCCCTCCTACATCGCTATAGATGTTCTCTAAGGACCCTGTTGCCGTTCTGTGATGTGCCCAGCCCAGCCTGGATGGGTGAGTGATGACTCCCACTGCTTCCTGCCCACCCATCCTCACCCCATATCCCTCTAACCCTGGAATCCTAAGGCTGCTGGTTAACTGTTCCAAGTCTGCAGCTGACTTCTGCATTCCAGGCTATGCACTCCCATTACCCCCATCTGAGGCCCGGGATGTAGATGTAGGGGACAGATGTAGAGGGTGGTGTCAGGAGGAGGACAAACAGAAGCCATCTTTCCACCATTTCCAATGTGCAAGAGGGTAACTGGTATCATCTCTGTTGGTTGATGCCTACATCCCCACTATGATAACATAAGACATTGAACATCATTAAAATGCACACATCCCAGAAAGGAATTGAGATTTTTATCTTATTATAGCTATCACTCCTGACTGTGAATAAATATATGTCAGTGTCCTGAGGGTGCTCCTGTGGAGGGGAAGATCCTGAAAGTTGTATCATCCTGCTATAGGAGAGAAGAAGCAAGGGGTGGGGAGGAGAACCTAGAAAGGAGTGATTGTGGTACCCCCAAAAGAAAGTTTTCCACCTCTACATTCTGGGGGGAGGGCGAGTTGTGTGCACCTGTTGCTCCCCCTGTCTCCACCCCTCCTCACACAGCAACTCCCAAAAGGCCTTCAGACTCCAAATGACACCCTCATCAATAAGCTTGCATTGCAAAACCACATTTTGACAACACATTTCCCAAATTTAGTCCCCTAATCCACTCCCAGAATATATTATGCTTTGCACCCAACAGATGGATTAAAAGCTTAAATCTTCTGCTTGTTCGGAAACTAACCAGAAACCAAAAATACAAACACTCACACCCCTGCAGGTGTGAATGCAGTGGTGGGGGGCAGGGAGGGGAGAAACAGGGGTGTATGTAAGGAAGGGAAAGTGTGCACTTTGAGGAAGAGAGAACTGCAGTGGACAGTGCAGGGAGATCAGGGCATCCTCTAGGCTCTGAGCGGGCTGGCTGAAGAGCACGCAGCTGCTTTCTATAGATCCTTCTCAACTCCCTTGATTGAGGCCTCTGTGAACCAGAAGGGTGTGTATGGTAGTATGAGGTCCAAGGCATGAGTCTGAATCCCTGAGTGTGGGGGCTGTCAGCGGATCTTGGCCAAGCTCTCCCTTACATAAATGAGGAGACAGAGGCCTGATCTGGGGGACCAACTCCACAGCCCACCTCCAGTGCCAAATTCAGAACAAGATGCTGGACTCCAACCCAGATCTTGCTCTCCTCTGCCAGCTGCTATTGGAGCCTTGGGGACTTTGAGCATTTCCCTCTCTCCATTTTCTGGGAGTCCAAGTTATCATCATATAGGAGACCACATCTCATCTTCCCTCTGTGCATAAAATCTGCTGAAATCTCTGCAGATGGAGGTTATTTTGAAGGCCTTTGGGGGAAGGGGCTGAATGAGAACAGGGGGAGTCCTGAATGAGAACAGGAGGCCTTTGGGGGAAGGGGGCTGAATGAGCCAGGAGTCATTGATGGGGAATGCAAGGGAACACCCCAGGAGCTGGGTCATTAGGAAAAGTAGAGAAGATCCCTGGAGTTCCCTGAGAAATTTCAGATTCCCTTCCTCATTGTCTTATTTTCTCCTCATCATTGAAAAATGGCTCAGAATGCAATAAAAACAAGGTGTTCTAATTAAACAGATTTGTTTACATGTTGTGGCACGAAAAACTATTTCAATCTGATATACTGTACATTGCTGCTATACTTTTTCTCCTTTCCTTTATATAAAACTGCCCATTTTTAAATAGTATTGTATGTACTTAAGCATCTTAAATAGTGTCCTTGATTAAAAGAAGATGAGCAATTTTCTGTTTCCCACAGCTTTCAAAGGGTGTGTCAACAAGATGGGAAAGAGAGCAGTTGGGAGCTCCATGATACTCTGTTTGACATTTCTCCTGACAGTTCTGGCCATTTAATGCCCAGAAACATGTGTGGTATTGCCAGACTGTAGATGGGCTTTCTTCTGTGACCAAAGAAGAGAGGCCAAGGGGGCTGGGAGCAAGTTGTGGCCTCATCTAGAGTCCCTGCACCTGGGAAGGAATAGGGGCCACCCTCACAGACTGGCGGTGGTCTCAGCTGTCTCACACAGTCCCATGGTGTCCTGGGAAAAAGCCCACAGAGAGGAGTTGGCATGGAGAAACAGAGGGATATTCATAATATTGATGATTATGATAACAAAAACAACATTTTGTGGGGACAAAGGGGAGGATTTCAGTTATTAGAAAGTAAACTTTCTATCGATGAAAATCATCCAAGAGGGGACCAGATAACCGTTTGTCACCCCCTACCTGGGGATTTCTGAGCAGAAGGCAGCCTACTAGCTTTCTAGGATTCTCTGAAAAGAATTTTTATTTGGCCTGGCTAGTGTTTTCCCACTCCTAGATTCTCAGAGCTGGTAGTAACTGGGCAGCTTCTGGAGAACATGGACTTCTTTATAATCTTCAATCCTGTGCCTTAGGCAGTACAGGGTGTATATGTGTCAATATTTGTTAATGTGAATTGGGAGCATATGTTCTGGACACATGCCTTGTTTGTTCTGACCTCCTTGCTTTCAGCCAAGCTGTTCCCTTCACCTGAGAAACCTTCCTCCATCCACTTATTCTACTAAAATGAAACCAATCCTTTGAGCCACCTGGAGCCACATTCCTATTACCTGTGCTTTCCATGTGTTTATGTTTTTTTCTTTGTTTGTTTGTGTTTTGTTTTTTTGTTTTTTGTTTTTTACATTTGTGACCAGTTCCATGTTACTCAGCCATGTTACTCAATCATTGAATGGTTCTACTTAGTGAATGCCTGATGACACAGTCTTGTCCCCCAACTGGATTGTGCCTTCTTTTCCTGTCTTTTCAACAGTACCTTGTGTTGTTCTAGAGAGACATGAGGAGTAGTAAGGCTGTCCTCACTCCTCCCCACTTCCTTCTTTCCCTCCCTGCTTCCTTCCTTCCTTCCTTTCTAATCTGTTCATTTTATGAGTGTCTAATGGCTGTATCACCATAAGTTTTCCATGGTGACTAAAACATGAATGAGGTAGGTAGGATTTCCCTATGTTGTTATGTTGCTCCTGGAGAGTATCTGTCCTAACTGAGTGTCAATTTGGTGCTTGGAGAGTGGAAACCATTGGACCTGAGGTGGGAGGCAGAAGGCCTGCCAGAGCAACACACCTTCATCTTGTGGTCTAGAGACTTTACCTCTTTGCTTGGCTCCCTCCTTGAACCCTCCACTACCCAAACATCCTCCCTCCAGTAATAGAAATGTCTTAGGTGGGGGAAAAGGCCTAGCCTCTCTTTGAAGGAAGTGTAGCTTTCCTGGGCCTCAGTAGGCTGGCTATATCTTCTCAGTGGGACAGTGATTCCACAAATAAAGGCCAGGAAGAGGAAAATAAGCATGAAACCTGTTCCCCCAGTTTACCTATAAGAGCTCTTCTTCACATGTAGGATCTAGAGAGGGCTTCCCTTTGTGGCATCCCGGATTCTCATACCCAAGTGTTTAATGGTTGTGCTGATCTTTTTCTTCAAAAAGACTTACTGAGATCTTGCTATGTGCTGGACACTATCCTGGATGTTCTGATGATCTAACCTGTAACTCAGAACGTTAAAATCCCACTCTTCTTCAACGAAGCCCAACCAGCCAAGCTAAGCTAGTATTCTCACTGTCCATTGCCTTCCACTGGTCTCACACCTTTATCCGGTAAACACTGGCTCCCTCAGTGGGATGCTTTCCTTCCTGACCTACTCAGACTCCACTTAAAATTCAGAGCCTCCCATGCTCCATAGCTCCCATTGGCCTCCAGATCCACTCCTCACCTGCCTTTTGCTTTGCAGGGTGTCCTGTATGGATTGCATCAACAGGTGAATGTGTCCTCTGGCTTCTGGTTAGTTGGGCAAATAGAGAGGGTCATATGTGGGGTGAAAGTGTTTCCTCCCTCCTTTCCTCCTGTGAAGTCATCACCTGTCACTAAGGTCTCTACCCTGTCAGTGGCCTGCTGTACACAAGCCTCTCTCCCTTTCAGTGTCAGTGACCTCTCCTTGTCCCCATCTCTTTAACCTGAGGCTGGTCTCAGCTCCACTCCCGTGAGCCCTGGGTTCCTACACTGGACCTCCTTTTGCTTCCTCTTCATCCTGCCTGCCCTATCGTAATGAACCCCCTACAAAGAAATCCTCCTAATTTGAGTGTTCCATCTTTTCCAGAGGGACCCTGACAAATATCCCCCATATCTATCTCCCAGGTGTTTTCCTCTCTTCTTGGAACTCTTAGAGGCCTTCTTAAACTTGGCATACACCTAGCAATCTTTTCTGTATTCATTTAAAACATTATTATAATACTTATATTTTTCTTGTCTCTCCTGCTAGTCATGAACTCCTCAGAATAAGGCCTGGCTATTTCTTTTTTTTCCCTTATATCTCTCCTAGGAAGTTGGTAGAAAGTAGGTGTTCAAACAAGTACCTGTTTATTGACAGATGAGTCATTACATTAGCAAGGTCAAGGTGGCAGGGCATGGGCTTAGAGTTGAACTTCGAATTCAGAGAGAGGGTTCAAACCTTTCTCTTTTTAAGGGGCTGTGCCACCTTGGTCAAGTCACTGCTCTTAACTTTTTAACTTGCCAGACTAAGATGATAATACCAGTTACTGCACTTTTCCAGATCTCATTTTCACTATAAGAAAAGTATAATTGTAGTAGTCATTTTGTGAGGATTCAGTAAAATGTCATATGAGAAAATGTTTTACTTTATTCATTTGAATTAAATCTGGAGATACAATTAGGGGCCAAATACTGAAAACTTACAAGTTGATTTAAAAATATGAAAACTATGTATTTATAGTACCATTGCTAACAAATATCATTTATTATTAGGTATAAGAGTTTTATAGATGTTTTCTCATTGAATTTTATGCAACAGGCACCAATAGCCCTATTTTACAGAGGGGGAAACTAGTCTTAGAAGTTAAAGAACTTGTAGCAAGCCACAGAGTGAGGAAGTAGCAGAATCTAAATTTATACTCAGGTTCTACTCCAAGATCAGAGCTCCTAATCCTGGCTATGCAACTTGCCTCAGTGGGGCTTAGGATGCCAGGGATGTCTCCAAGAATTCACCTGTCACCTTCCTTGTGTGCTGTACACCTGCTTGTCCCATGCTATCTCCGAAAGGTAGGCTTCTACTCTGGAGCTTTCTTTCTGAGCCCTCAGGGCTAGAAGGTGTGGACAGCTGAGAGGAAGAGGGAGGAATATTTCTTCCCTTTGTTACAGCCTTATCCTCTTGGCTTTGTTCGAAGCTATAGAAGGGAATCCTAATAAAATCTCAGGGATGTAGACAGCCACCAGAAGGTCAGGCCAGTGGTATATATACATGGAGGGAGTGATATAGTGAGATGTCCAGGGAGTTTGAAAAGAGACTCATCAAGGTAGCTAGTCCTTGGAGCTTCATTTTATTAGTAACAGATTGACTCTGACAAAATGCAAATTCCTTGGTGGCAGGCCAAGGAAGTATAACCTTGCTCGTGGGTCTCAGCCTCTGGGTTGGCATTATTGGGGCCAGAAGACCCCAAATCCAGAATAGGCTAAAGACAAAGCTTTATTTAGGCAAGAAATCAGTTTTTGGGGGGAGGTGAACCAGTATAGACCAAAGGTCCAGGGATTGTTCAGAATCTGGACAACTTCATCTGAGTTTAAAGTGACACCTGCTTAGATCTCAAGCAAAATTAAGTACTGGCAGAACCCAAGAACCTAATCTCTGTGGATCCGGAGGGGCAACAGGGCATTAGGGAGAGGAGAGTGTGAAGCTAAAATTAGGGACCAGGGTCTAGGACAACACACCAGAGAGATATAAATCTGAATGAAGCACCTGTGACAGACTCTCACAACAGCCACAAAGAGGGCATGAAAATGAGTCTTAGGGACATGTAGAGTCACCCTCTGCCCTGCGTTTTAATACCTGTCTAATGGATACCTGCCTAAGAGAAGCTGGGCACGGTTACAGCTACTCTGAGGCATGCTCACAGACTGAATACCATTCTCAGAGAAAGGAATTGGAATGAAGGGGCAGGCCTGTTTGAGATTCTCCAACTGAGGGAAGGAAGACAGACACATGCAGTCATCACACAGTGGTCTATAATACCCAACTGCTAGTCTGGCATGGAGGTTAAGCTTGTAACTCTGGCATTAGACCACTCTTATTCAAATTGCACCATCTAGTTCTGGTTATCTATTGCAGAGAACCGTAAGAAATAAGCCATTATCAGATTGGCTGGGCTCAACTGGGTGGCTCTTGGTTGGGGTTTCTTCTGTGGTTGTAGTCCTATATGATGGCTGGCATTGGAGTCAACTGAAAGCTCAACTGGGTTGCATGTCCAAGATGGAGTCCTTACTCACCTGTGTGGTACTTCAGTGGGGATGGCTATAATAGCTGAGGACTATCTGAGCATCAGTCTTTCTGACATAGCTTCTCTCCATGTCCGCAGGTTGGGCTTTCTCACAGCATGTCTGTCTCAAGGTAGTTGGACTTATTATTAGTGGCTAGATTCCCCAAAGGAAGTATTCTAGGAGGCCTGGACAGATACTGTAAGGCTTCTTGTGATCTAGCCACAGATGTCACACAGCAGCTCTTCTGTAATACTCTTGTTGGTCAAAAGCAAGTCAGACCCAGCCTAGGTTTAAGAGGCTGAGTTCACACAGTGGTGTGCACACCAGTGAGGCCATTTTTTAAGACCAGTTACTACACATTTTACCAGCTGTGTGAGTATAGACAAAATGTAGAGCATTCAGAGTGTTGGTTTTTCATCTGTGGAATGGGAAAGGAAGCTATAATACCTAACTTCCCAGGATTGCTTACATATTAACATATACATTTTCAAGGATTCCCATAGTGACCAGCACAACTAAGGGGTTCAAACATAGTTGGCACTTATTGCTTATGCATTGCCTTGATTGAGCATTTGATTTTCTCCCAAGTATTTAATATATCTGTGTCTTATCATCCCAGCCAGGTTGTAAGCTCCTTGAGGTCAAAGATTATCCTATACTTTTCTTTTAAAATTTCTTTTAGTTGCACTCAATAAATACTGAATGAAAGAAATTGAGAAGAAAAAAAGAGATAGGAACGCTGGGGACCATGCAAACAAGCTTCAGCATCTTTATAATTTTCTCTGGGCTCAGCATAGCACCCAGGCTCCTGGAGATCTGACCTTTGCCTTTTCTGGAAAAAAAAAACTAATAAGTTATCCTAGATTGTAAAGGGGGCATTATTAATCTAGTTAATAGATTGCACTGTTTTTATGAGGACTTTAGCCCATTAATTGTTTCCATGCAAATGGAAGCCGTTAATTACAAATTAATCTTATCTTTTTGTTAAGGCAGGGCCATCAGTACCTCCACTTGGCAATACTTGTTGGCACTTGATATGAATCAATGCTTATACTTGAAAGTAATAAAACTGCATTTCTTTAAAGATAGTTAATAAATCAGATCTTCATTAATGCAGATAGGCCAGACCCCCTACTTGTCTAATTTAATGAGGTTCTAATTCATTACTGTGATTCATGTGTCCCCCTAGGGCTGGTGGCCAGCAGGGCAGGGCACATAGTAGGCAGTTAATAAATCCTGTATTTTCCAGGTTCTCCTACAGTGGGAGGTTGTCCAACAGTCTTTCTCCTCATCACGAAGTACCATTTAGGTTTTTACTGGTCTTAGTACCATTTTCCACATGGTCTTATAGGACCACAAAGTGGAAGCATAAGGTTCTGGCAAGGGCTGGAGCTTGGAGCTCAGGCTCAGGTGAGGGACATTAGAAGCACTGTTGGGGTCAGGGTGATGGTTTGTTTAGTGTATGTTTGGACTCTGTGGCTGAGGCAGTTGGATGGAGACTGTGTGGCCTTTTTGTGCCATCTATCTGAGCATGATAAATACACGAATGGGCAAGGGGACCCAGAATTTTCCCCAGGACCCATTAGTAATCCAATTCTCAGTGATATCCCTAAACCATTTCTCAGTCTGTTTCCCTTCCCAGGCAGGTTTCCGTTTACAGAAGAGCTGGTTATTTCTCATCATATTTATTGCCAGCCTGGGACTGGGTCTCCACCCACCTCCTTCCAGCTACTGGGATCTCAGGAGCCAAGCCCTGGCTTCCTTTGTTTAAAGAACAGGTGTGGGCCAGCAGGGGCAGGGGACTTGCCCCTCCCTTCCCATTCCACCCACTAGCCTGGCACACCAGGGAGGGGTCCAGATGCACAACCAAAATATGGGGTGGGGTATGCAAAATAGGCGGGAAAATGGAAACATGGCTTCTGTTTTTAGATCTGGGGAGCCAGCAGTGTGATGAAACGCTTCCCTCCATGCTGCTGAATTCATTTCTTTAAAGTTCCACTGTGCACAGAACCATTTGTTTCCACATTGTTTTTATTAAACAAGAAAGGCGAGCTTTATTACTGCGCAAATGAAAGCAGCCGGCAAAGACAGATACTTCCCAGATTCTTATTAATCTCCAAGAGTTATGGGGCCTCTGAAGTCCCACAGAAATTAACATACTCCACGAATTCTCTTAGCAAGTCACCCAGTGCTGCTCCTCTCCCCTGTGGGCAGTGATCACCACCCAGCTCCAGCCTGCTCGAGGAGGGCTCTCTGGGCCTGTCCAGGGCTCTCACCCTCCCACCCTCTCACGTGACCCCCACCATCTCTTGGGTTGCATGTATACTAACCTCATGCTTCAATGCACAAATCTGGATTGATTTGTACACCTATTCTGGGCATTGTCTGGAAATGTGGATTTAGGTGTCGTTCAATTCACTTCCATATACAATTAAATATGTATGGATTATTTACTATTATAGTATGGGAGAGTCTTGACATCTGTGAGATTATATCCTGAGGCCTTTGTGAATCTCAAACGCGTGAAAAACACAGTCATGTATAATTCTCTCTCTCTAGAAATGCGATACAGCGATCACTCATTCATTCCACAAATATTTACTTAGTGCCCTCCATGAGTTGGCCAGAGCACTCTTTACCCTCAGAGGGGGAGGAAATGACAGGATCTGTCTTATGATTTTAAGGGTGTTAAGAGTAGACCATAGGGGGCAAAGACTAGAAGTAAGTAGTTAAGAGGATGTTGCAACAGCCCAAAGGAGATGAGGTAGGATAGGGTAGGCAGGTGGAGGCAAGCAGAGGAATCCAAGACATGTTAGGAATATACAGATGACTCACATAGAAACTGCTATTACTCCTTCAGATTCCTCATTGGGGTGCAGGATGCCTCACACAGGGGCCACCTGCTGTGCTTGGGGAGGATGGATGCTGGACAGTCAGCTAGGCTCCTTCACCAGGTGCACAGCTAACCCAGCCTCATTGGTCCCTGAATGGAAATCAAATGCTAGCAAAGTGGTGACTTCTCGTTATATCCTGAATTTGGGGGTCTTTTGCAAGCTGTCTAAGATGGATGTGAATGCTAGGGTCTGCAGTGCATAAGATTCGGATAGCATGTATTAATTTAAGCATTTTCAAGTTGGTTTTCCATTAAGGAAGTTTAGTAGCTCAAGTGTTGGTTTACAGGTGAGAAGCAAAGACTCAGAGAATTTAGGTGAATTTTTCAAAGTCACAGGATTGGGTCCAAGGATAAAGCCTGGTTCTCCTGCATCCAAGTGCAACTTTTCCCATGGTTACAATGTGTGACCTTCTTTTTGAGTACCCAGCCCTGCACTGCAGCGGAGGTTGGTGACAAAGAAAAGCAATGCCAAGGGAGATCTGGTCCTTGTCCTAGAGGAGCTAATACTTTCTTTACAGAAAAGACTTATATATACACACAAGTCTTAAAGAGGAGTATGTTCCAAAATGGCACCATTTAAAGTTTAAAACAGTGTTTGATCAAATGTGAGGGATGGGGTTGTGCCTACAAGTAACTCCAGCTCTTAAGATGTTCATCCTCATGGAATGTTCCATGACAGGGTGAGGGCTCCAAGGCAAAGCATACATACAGATAGATTGTGTCTATACGGTTGCCAGTTGATCAATGTGACTTAAGAATTTTTATTCTCTCATCTCATGTTCTATCCTTCCCATCCAAACCTTTGGGCTCAAGGGAGGCCACTGGCCTAGGTCTTTCTCAAAAAGACCTTCCATCATTGCCTTTGATTACCGTGGACTCTGGTTTCCTTTAGAGGGTGGACCCATGTCCTCACACCCCCCTTCCCAGAGACAGCTCCACTGTCCTAAAAAGTCACCCACTGCTATGCACCAACAACTCCCCTAGAGACACAGAGGGGGAAGTCCAAAAAAAATGTAGAGGGTGAGTTTGGGGGTAAGAAAAAATCTGGAAAAGCTCAAACTGGGAGTGGGGCAGGAGTGTGAGAAGAAGAATAATGACTTGTTTCTTAAACACCTAGACTTGGGCATTTCTGGATGCTTGCAAGAGGCCACCGCAGGGTGAAACCACAAATCAATTTATGTCACGGAGGAATGACTGTATTGCACTTGTTCTCCTAAGGCAGGGGATGGAAACCAATCCAAAACATTCTGAGGACTCCCCAGAGGGGCTCTGAGAGATCCCACTTGTAAAGACTCAGAAGGGTGCCAGTGAGCAGGTGAGTCAGAAAGAGCAAGTCTGGTTCCTTCCAGGTGGAGACCAAGAACAGAAAGGGGCTTCTCATCCTGGTGGGTGAGGCCTCCTGGTGCTATTATTTCCTTTGAAATGGTCTCCCTTGCTGGAGAGCACATCAGGCCCTGAGCTCTGTGAAGTACAAATTGGAGTGGGAGTCAGGAAGTCTAGGACCCCTCTGTCCCTGTCCCTAGCACTCCAAATGAAGGCTGAACCAAGGCTGAGCTTCTAATAGTTCTCTGCTTCCCTCTGTCTGGGGGCTGGAAGGAGATGAGGTGTGTGTCCTATAGCCCCATTCCTTTGGCCTAAGGCATGACTCTCCATCAATACATAATATTATCCAGTACGAACACCTGTAGGCCCTTTCTCAGGCATTGTCATGAGTATGGGAATGACATTATCAGAATCTTTCCAGGTGGAGCATCATGGAGGAGACTGGGGCCTGGTATGAAGAGATGTTCCCAGCACAGGGTCCAAACTCAGTGAGTATGAGTCTGGATGGGATTCATGGTGTGTGTGTGTATGTGTGTGTGTGTGTGAGAGAGAGAGAGAGAGAAAGAGAGAGAGAAATGGATGATGTATGAAGCAGCGTGTGTGTGTGAGTGAGTGTGTGTGAGAGAGAAACAGAAAGACAGAGAGAGAGGAGAGAGAGAGATGGTACCTGAAGCAGCATCCAGGATTCCTATGGGGTCCCCCAAACCAAGCAAGATCTAGAGATCACTTGAAGAGGGAGACCTCAGAGACCAGATTGTTTCTTTATACCTTAAGCACATTCCCAAGCCCTTTGAATCTTGGAGCATAATCAATCTCTAGGATAGTTGATTGGCTAGGAATGACTGTCTAGTAGTAACATTTACATATGGGGCCTGACATTTTCCTCCTCAGTGATTCAATTCTTTTTCTATTCATTTTTGCTTATTGTTATAGTCCCTCACGTACATTTAGATCCATGAATACAGGCAACCCAGCTAGCCATGCTGGCATTCTCTCCCTCTCAGCACTGGTTGTTTCCCCAAGGCCCCCTTTTATTTTTTCCTTTTCCTGTTCTCAACACTAGGACATCATGTCCCTGGTGTAACATGATTCAGCATATGGGTCTCCTGAGAAGGACTCCCCTCTACCTCAGATACACTCTATTCCCCAGTGGTGAGAGAATGTGCAAATGGGGTTCCAGCCCTGGAGCAGGAAGGAGAGGGCACTCCGGGAAAGGTCAGAGTGATGGGGACTCATGCCTCCTAAGAGAGACTAGAGAGAGGTATAGGCTCAGCTGGCACTCGGGAGCCCCATTCCAGGTGCTACTACCCAGCCCTGCCCTGTATTCCTGTCTGATCATCAGCTGGAATTGTGCATTGTTTTAAATGTGAGCACGGTGGGATGGAGTTATAGGAACATTTGAGAACTATGGTATTTTTACACAATGCCTCATGGTGTCCTGGCTAGGTGAGTGTGGGTGGGAAGAAGGCAAAGACAGAGAGGTTTCTTGTTGGGCCAAGATAAAGAGGGCTGTGGGTTTCTAATAATGGATGGCAGACACAATTGTGGGCAGTGCCTCCCACTTCTATCCTGGCCTCTGATGTTCAGGTTGTTGCCTTTGCTCTAGAGACAAACTGGCAGATTGGAATCCCAAAGCTGTCGTAGCAAGTCAGACTGTTTTGAGAGGGGTTTCTTGACTGTTTAAGAAATAGTGGCCAAGAGAACAGAAGGGAACACCTTTCAACTCCTGTTTTCTGAATTTCAGGGACCACAGGCCATGGTGGGATGCCTGAGTTCTAGGGAGACAGCAAAGTGGTGATGGGGATGTATGGTGACATTGTTATGCATTGACTTTACTTCCATGCTTGCCTTACTGTACTCAGGTGAGGAGGACGTGAGACAGGAGAGGAGGAGCTGAGCGCTGGGTGTATGTTGGGAGACCATCTACTCAGGCCTAGTGGCTACACCCTCTGATTTGACCCATAAGCACACTTTAGGACTTTCTCTAGTTTCTCTATGTCTTGTATTCCCAATTAGACTGTAACAACCTTAAGGGTGGTGACTATGAAATACTCTCTTGTAGCCCACAGTCCTAGCAAGGTCTCCTCTGGCTTCCCGTTGAATTGAAATGCACGCAGTAAGAACTATAATCGAAACATATGGTACAAGTACATGCCAGGCACTGTTCTAAGTATTTTACACACATCACTCCATTCAATTCCCATAATAGCCCTGTGTGGTAAATACCATGATTAGTCCCATTTTACAAATAAGGATGCCAAGGCAAAGGGAGGTTGAGTAACTTGATCAGGGTCACATAGTTAAAGAATGATAAATCCAGGTTTGAACCCAGGCAGTCTGGCTCCAACATCCATACTGTTAACCAATGAACTAGACTTCTGGTGTGTAGGTATGTATGTGTACACGTGCATGTCCTGGGCAGAGGGCCTATATTAGTATGGTAGGAGAAGTTAGTAATGACAAGTACAGAAGCCGTATGAGGGAGAAATCCTGGTGGGCTTTGAGGAAAAACCTCTTTTTCAAAGTGTATATCCTTCTAACAACTAAAATTCCCACAATTAAGAATACTTCTAAAATAGACCATTTCTTGATATGCTATGTTTGCATCAACCTTGTCCCAGACTTATTTTTAGAACTTTAAGTAATCTTTACTTTCTATTTGTTGTCTATATTTTGAATTGTCTCAGAAAGTTCTATCTGGGGTGCCTGGGTGGTTCCGTCGATTGAGTGTCCGACTCTTAATTTCAGCTCAAGTTATGATCCCAGGGTCATGGAATTGAGCCCTGCATTGGGCTCCACGCTGAGCATGAAGCCTGCTTAAGATTCTCTCTTTCTCTCCTTCTGCCCCTCTCCCGCTTTCTCTTTCCCTCTCAAAAAATAGCAAAATCAAGTTCTTTTTTAGACTGCTCCTCTTTTTGGCCCATGGAAAGCAGTTGAGCAAGCAGGGTGTGATGCTGAGGGTGGCAGGAGGGAGCCTGAATAACATGGCTGCTGTTAAACCATTGTTAGCTTCCTTTCCATGAGAATTAATTATGTGTACTCAGAGTTGTGAGAAATGTGGGAGCAGATCCTATCCTCCTAACATCTCCCATTCCTCCAAGCACAGGGGCTGGTATATGGCTGACATACATTCATACGCACATACATACATACATACATTTATTTATTTATTTATTTATTTATTTACTATCTATTTTTCAAGTTATTATTATTATTATTATTGTTATTATTATTTTAATAATCTCTACACCCAATGTGGGGCTTTAAACTCATGACCAGAAGATCAAGAGTAGCATGCTTTACTTACTGACTGAACCAGCCAGGTGCTCTTATGGTTGATATTTAATCCCCATTGTGTAATAATTATAAACCCACAATGAGAAGCAATGGCCTCTGCTTGGAGCCGTCTCCAAGTTTGGTTTGGTTCGTGGGAAAGTCTTAGGTTTGCTTAGGGACCCAGCCTTAGTGGACTCCAAAGTGAACTTCTCAGCTTAAGCTTTCTGTGGACTTTTCCTCATTGAGGACTATGCCATTTCCAGAAAACAGATGTTCTTTTGGCCTATTGCATTTGTTGTCAGATATTCTTTCACTTGCAACACCAAGACAAGACATGTTTTCTCAGCTGGAGGGATGTTGTCTTAGGGGAGAAGTTCCATACAATGGAAGTTCAGGAAACCCAGGGATATGATTTAGAAGCAATTCACTAGGTCAGAGACACTGTTAAATCAGAAATGTGGCAGGGGGAAAGGAGAGAAATCTGGAACTGTTAGTTATTTTGTCTACAAATCAAGGCATGCTAAACTTTTTCACTTTTCACTTCCATTGAAACAATGACCGTAAACAATGTGCAATGCTAAAAACTAATTAAACGGCTACCCTAAATCAACAAAAATGGGTAAGTTGAATTTTAAGCTACATTTGCTCCTGTGAAATGTGTGTGGGGCAACATAAGGGGAAAATGTGCTTCTCTCGTTTGGGGCCTGTCCCAGTGCTGACAATTCTAAGTCAGGCTTGGCTGATAGTGAGTGGATCAGCCTGTCTCCATTATCTCAGCTGGCTTTATTCTGACTGAGCACCCCCTTGAGTGTCTCATCATCATCATACATTCCTGAAAGCCATTTGTCCAACTAAAAAATTCTATTTTTTTTTTTCCTGCTTAGCTAAATTCCACTCATACTTACAATGCTCTCTGTTCTTTCATTCAGTTCACCCAGTGGTCCTTCAACATTTAGAAACAGATACTTCAATGGCTGTACCACTTACTGGCCACTTGTTACATCCAGCCTCATGAAGTCTGTTCATTCTGCTCTTACCATTCTTATCAGTTTCAAGGTCCCCCCTGCACCCTATGCTAATCAGGAAGGGTGAGGCTATCTATGCAGGAACAAAAGATTCCCAAACTCTGGTGGCTCAGCACTACAGAATTTCATGTTTTTGTTTAAGGATCTAAACCGAGTGGGTCTCCTCCATCCAGTAATTGTACCTTAGAGCACAGGGTCCCTTTGGTCACTGTCACAGGTGTAGATAGTATTTTTCACTGACTCATCTTGGTTGTGAAGCATATGATTCCAGCTCACATTTCATTGGCCAATTAGTCACACAACTATGCATCTGCAAGGCAGTTGATAAGCACAATTTTCCGGGTGTCTGGAAGGGGAGGAGAACTGGATATTGGGGAACACTCTGATGCCAGTCATATCCCCAACTACACAATAACTTTGTGAGAGAAGATTTGACATCTTATATTTCTTAGCATTTACCATGATGTTTTAGGTAAAATAGTCTCTCAATAAATGTTTGTTGAATAAGTGACATCATCAATTACCCTTTATGAAGCATTAATTTGTGACAAGATTTATGCTAGGAACAAGTAGAGTGGAGTAAAGACTTGTAATTAGGGTCTGGCACATGGTAGATCATGCATTCATTCATTCATTCCACAAATACCTATTTACTGCCTTCTATGTTCCAGGCATTGTTCTAAGTGTTTGTGAAAATGTACTGGTCATTGTCTTTGCAGAACTTACTTTCTAGAGAAGGAAACAAATAACAAAAAATAATATAACAGGGAAACTAAATAGTATGATAGAATGTCACGTGCTGTGGAAATAAAAGCAGAGCTCGGTAAGGGATACAGAGACTATGGGGGTTGGGGGAAAGGCAATATTCAGTAGGGCCATCAGGGCAAGCTTCATGAGCTGAAATCAAGAGTTGGACGCTTAGCCGACTAAGTTACCCAGGTGCCCCCCGGTGTGGTGTGTTTAAAGAATAGCAAGGAGTTTGCATGACTGGAGTGAGACAGTGTGATCCAGGGGAATATAGGTTTAAAAAGGGGATGGGGACCACCTCATAAGGGCTTATAGGCCATTGTAAGACTTTTTTGCTCTGAGTGAAATGGAAAGTGCCATTGAAGAGTTCTTGTGCGTAGTAATACATAATTATATGTGTGTATATGTATATTTTAATCCAAAGAGAAAAATTTAGTTTTATGTCTCATTTGCATACAAAGATACATTTCTTGGCCCTTATTATGATGCCTTCTATGTGTCTTTTCAGAGAACTCCTTCATGTACTGTATCATAAAACAACAATTGTAATGATAGATGTGGCTTGTACTACTATCATCTCCCCTCCCATATGTCCCCATTATGGTACAGGACCTAGATGGAAATTGTGCCTAGAGTCCTGTGGCCCAGATACCCAAAGGATGGGGCTTTTGGGGACTGGCTTCTCTCTTACCAGCCTCCCAAATGTTCATACTGCAGGGTCTTAAAGAAAGAAACTTAATCAACAGAGTCAAATGGGTGGTGAGATGAGTTTCACATAATTCCCACTCTCATCGAATCTAAGCATCTCTTAATAAAACTCACAGTTGTTGTGGGGAAGGGATATGGGACTCCAGTCTCTCCAGCCCGCTGAGCCACCACCTGCTCCCGGCAGGGGCTGCACCGTTAATCCCCTGAGCATCATTGCTTATTTCCCAGCCTGCTTTCCCTTCCAGGAAGAAAACAACCACTGGTTTGTGAGCTGCAGCAGTCTCTCTCTCTGTGCCATCAGAGCCTTTGTGGCCACTGCCTGCACCATGCCACCAGTGACCCCAGAGTGATGACCACTTGCCCCCAGTATTCTTAGGGGACTTTTCTTTTTAACTGATTAATTTACCGCACTTGCTCATTTTCATCGTCTCAGGCCTGTGGAAGTTAGGGCTGCTTCCTTTCCCCAGGCCAGGCTTCAGTTATTTTTATTTATTTCTTCTTTTGCCACGTGATAGTGATTTTTGGATACAAAACCAAGAGTGATTAAGAGGCTTTCATGATCATCCCTTAATTTGCTATTAGACATACGATCATGAAATCCCCACGTCTTACTGGCTCTGCTCCTATTCTGCCCAGATGGGCTCTACTTGATCTTCCTAGTGTGTCCCCAACAACTATTAAGCAAACACTTGGTAGACAATAATTCTCTCCTATCAGTTAGGTGTCCAACCTTTTTTGAGAATATTAACTCTTTATCTGATGGTTATGTTGCATACACTCCCTCACTTGGCTCTTTGTCTTTGCTAACTGGGTAGATTACACTCCATTGGTGACCCCCAACCCATCCATTTCTGCCTTTACTATCCTGCTTATTGCCCTGGGATGTTGACCCCTGCAAACCTCCTCCCTCAGGCTCCCATGCAAGCCCTCTGTTTGGAATCAGCAATGGGAATCATTGGCGGGATGCTGGGGTGGTAGAGAGAGCGAGGTCAGGATGATTCTATTCTATTCTCCCCTTGCTTTGGGCAGCAGGTCTCATTGTAGCTATGTCTCTACATTACCTGCCAGGTGGGCCCTCCTCCAGGACTGTGGCTCCTATGAAGTTCTGGTAATATCACTTCCTCCATCTTCTGACCCCTCAGGTCCCTGAGGTTCTAATCTTTGGGTGTCTTGACATCTTTCATTGGCTTCCTTAAACCTGCTCCTAGTCCATCACTAAATTCTTTTCAAAACCCTAGCATCAGTGCCTTCCATTTCCTGCTGGGCCCTCACTATATACCAATGAACGACTCTCTCTGAAGGCAGGGACAGGGTTTGAATGGTGCTACTGGGGCTCCCTATTGTCACATCTCTTAGGGTTCCTATCCTCACCTTTTTTTGCTTGACAGTTTGCTTAGGTGATGTCAAGCACAGTCACCCTCTGAGTTGGGGTGACTCAGTACCAACTGAGGGTGCTACTGTGGCTCTGAGGCAGTAGGAGGGGGGTTGAAATGAGGAGGTGTGTTCATTGCCTTGTGGAAGTCCACAGACTGGGTGGGGATATAAGAAAACAAATACAATTAAAACACAATCAATGGTGATCATGAAAATAGGGCAGTTATTATTTAATGAGCACTTAATATGTGTCAGGCTTTGGGGCATGACAGATTTCATTAAGGAAGCAAAATTTGACCTGAACCTTGAAGGAAAGAAATTAAGATACACCGAGGAAAAGGAAAAGAGAAATGAGGACATAAATGACAGTACTATATCCTGAAGTAATGACTGCCGAACTGAAGGGAGTCAGGGAGGGGCTGCCCATGCCACATGATTGTCCCTAAGACCTTGGGCTCCAGTGGGCTGGACTTCCCTGTGCTCAGATCTAGGGCTTAGCCACGGAGTTTAGCTTTCCTAGGGCACAACTGCCTGCACTTAAAGGCTCTTCACAACTTTTCATTAGCTCATGCTTGGATTTCCTGTCTAGAATGAGGGCCATGAGCTTCTGCTTTGCCTTACTCCTTGTTTTGTGTTGGTCTGGTGGGGACATGTGCTCCTGTGGCCACATCCATTTCTCTATTCATTCTGCTTTCTCTCTTAGATAGATGCACCTGTCCACTTTATTTTCATCTGCACTAACTGTATAGCCATACAAAACCATCCTACAAGTCCTTAGTGGTGGGCCCAGTTGTATACCTATACTCAAGCAGGTGGGCAAAGCTAAAGAACATGCCGTACCAACTATGCCAGTAGTGGAGCCACAACCTCACTAGGTTCTCAACATTCCCCAGCAACCGCTTTGTATGTCCACGATATCCTCTGATTCCTAAAGATTGTCATTGCAGACTTTCCTCATCCTTCTTTATACATTTGCTGCCTTCTCCCAGTTCTTACTCACTCACCTCCCCACATCCCTCAGATGTTCTCACTGCCTTTTCTATCCCTCCTTGACTAGCTTCTTCCATGTTTTGCTGTGTCTGTATGTTCATCATGTGAATAGTTTACCTCTCTTCCCTTACATTGCCTATACTCTGGGGATTGTCCTCTCTCATCACTTCCCTGTCACCTATACCCCTGTGATCTCTCCATATCAATTTATGGAAACACACGTGAATTCTCCAATGGCCTCCAGATGGCTGAACCCAAAGGACTTTTATGGTTCTTATCTTGCTTTCTGCAGCATATGGCATTGATGTTGTTCTTCCTGTGGGATCTTGGTAAGCATCTTTCCTCATGTCATCTCCTGACTCCTCTTTCTCAGATGTCTCCTCTGCTTTCTCTAACCACTGTCTGTATCTCTTTTACTCTATGTTCTTCCTTTTCTCCTTTCCTAACTGAACTCCTAAACTCAGATTCTCTCTTTCTGAGTAATGGAGTAAGCTGGGGCAGTGATTAGAACCATGGACTCTAGACCCAGTTGCTGTGAGTTTGAATATTTGAATCTTGAAGCTACTGTTTCTTAAATGGGCAATTTATCATACTTTGTTCTGCCCCCACATTGAAGTAGAGCCTAGCCTATAGTCAGTGCTTAATAAACATCCATTATTATCCATCCAGTCATTAAAGCACAAATCTAGAAGTCATTCCATATTTCTCTTTCCTCACCTCCTCATTCTAGTCCAGCAGCAAGGATCTTGATCTTCTGGTTGTTTCTCAGAGTTGCCTGTTTTTTTTTTTTGTTTTCTTCAGAGCTGCCTCAGGTCAGAGACTCATGTGGGGTTTGATTCTTAACTGTTTTATTTGTTTCCAGGTTTACCCACCTTGGTCCAATTTTACATTGCAGCCAAAATAATTTTCCTAACAAACAATTATGACCTTCACTAAAATGCTTAAAATCCTTCTGGGGTTGCCACTGTCTTCAGGACAGAATCCAAATACCTTGGCATATAATGAAGGGCCCTTACAGATCTGCTTCCTCCTCCTTTCCAGGCATACTTCTTACATCCTGCAAGTTTCCCAATATCCATTCCATGACCCAGCCGTCTAATTTCTTAAATATACTCACCAGACATGGGTCCAGAGCTCCTGGATGAGACTTATTGGGATTTAATGTTCCCAGAATCTGCATATTTGACAAATACTTACCACCCTACATGTGTCTAATGCACTTAAAAAACTGGAAATTGTTGCTCTGGAAAGTACAACAAATCAGTGCCCCATTCTTGCCTTTTACAGGAGGTCAAAATGAAATTAATCAATGGCTAGATGATGTAATCCTGGCTATAAATGCTATAAAAAGGATGTTACAGAAAGGTGCTGTGTTTTCTGTGTTTTTGCCTACTCTTTGCCCACTATTTCTACAGTGTGTCACTCACCATGCCTAGTCTTTGCTAGCTTATGGAGAGGAGTGTGGCTTTACACATGGTCTTGTGAAATGTGGGAAGAAGGACTTACCCCACTTGTTCTCCATGGACACTGAGTACATTCCTCCTTATCATGCCTGAACCAAGACCCATGTCCTCAGAAAACAGACAAGTTTATTTTAAATCTTGGGTTTCTTTTGCATGTATCTCAGCTGGCTCAGGGCATGAGCTTTGTGGAAGAAGGAGACACAGGAACTCCATCTGAAGTGTGAGGGGAAAATGAGGTGAAATAATGATTAGCGTCAGGATCAGAGTTCCTGAGATCTAACTTAAGCAAATCAATGTATTCTCTTGGGCAAGTTATAGATCCACTGGCTATCATGTTGGGCACCTTTAAGATGGGTTGTGGAAAATGATTATCAAATTAGTAGCATCAGTGTACCTTCTTCACATGATCAATTTGAGAATCCAGTGGGATACAGGCTATGACAACACTTTTAAATCTTAAAATACCATGATGCAAAAACAGATTACTGAAGCTTGGAAATTTCATCTGACCCTCTGATTGTTAGATTTTCTAATTGATATTTTTCTTCCAAATGTGAGGTGGATCTTAAGTGTGGGTGACAGCGGGGTGGGGGTGGGGTTAATATCTGAGGAGAGATTACAAAAGGACTACATTTTGAAATGAATGTTAATAACAGGGCTAGGCTATTCCAACTACCTTTTCACTGTTCTTCCTTCATAAATGACCCACTACATTTCATTGCTAGCTTTTTCCTCTTTTAGAGAAAACTGAGCTTCCGCAAATCTTAGAATTAGTTTTCTTTGAATACCACATTTAACATACTTGTTGAAAAATCTCCAGTAGTGATCTTTCCCACCTTTGTCCCCTGCACCTCTCAAACCTTATTTCCCACTGGTTCCTAAAACCCATCTCCATTAGAACCCAACTGGTCTGATCGCTCCTGAACCCTAGTGCTTTGCCTACTGTGTTTAGTGCAGACCAACATATGGTAGGAAATGATCAGTACACATTTCTTTGGAGGTGAAGTGTATCACTTTGCTAGGCTCAAAGGATTCCTTTTGAGTAAATTCTTAGTACAACTTTGGAATGTTGAGTCCACAGGGGTCAAGTTAGATACTAGTGGGGTTGCAAACAGAGCTCTGCTCCCCGTCAAAACCCATGCAAAGTCAGCCAGTTTTTACTGCATATCTTGATAATCCTTGATTCTCTGTCTCCTCTTCTTCCTCCTCCTTTCTGGCCTCATACACCAAACAGGGCCAGGTTTTATTCCAGCAAACTTAGGTAACAATAGATATGATTGCCAGCCTCCCTGGGGCTGGCCAGGTTTTTATGAAATTAGACATATTTGTCTTGATGTTTAGGAGCGAGCATGAAATTCAAATCTGTGTGTTGGCATTCCACGGGCTGGGCCTTTAATATTCAATGACATAACTTCATTGCGGTTTTGACAACACTATATAGAAGTTGTGCTTACCATTGAAAATTAAAGCCACTGAAAGCGTTGACAACAGCAAAATTGTGAATGCTTCCCAGCTCCTGAAGTGATTGCTATTCCAGTTTGTCTAGAAGTGCTTATTGTGTTTGTAATGCCGTCAGTTCCACTTAAAGACGACTTGAAGTCGATGCCATACAGGTAAGTACCAAAGAAATCTCCGTCTTCTTTCCTCTCTTCACTCCTCCATTGCCTCCTACACAATTTTTCTGCTGAGGGTCTATTTGCATTTGGTTATAGAGCTCCTGAATCCCTCAACTTCTGAGCCTGTTGATTGCATTTCCCTTTCAAGTTCCCAGGATAACAAGGCTTTCCTTTTTTCCTTTTGTTCATTTCCCTTTTCTTCTTTTTCTTTTTCTCCCACATGAGTATCAGGGAAATTGAGTTCTAGTGACTTACTGAACAAATCCCCTGAGCGTGTGAATCACCTCCTCTTGTGTATAAAGCAAATCTTGGATGGGGGGCGAGGAGGATTTGGTATCTGAGGAAGGATTACAAGAAGCTATCCTTTGAAACCAATGCTAAGAGTAGGGAGAGGCTACTCTGTTAACTGTGATTACAGGTTGGGTTCTTACAATGTTGAAAAATGGTAAAAAGAAAAAAATAATTATTTAGTAATGGTCAGCTTGGCTGTTGGTGGTGGTGGTAGTGGTAGTAAAAGCAAATGAACTGGCAGAGAATTCTGACAGCCTTGTTCTTAGGTTGGTTGCTGTTTTGGTCTTTGAAGGAGATTTCCCTCCAGTGCCCTAGTTGACATAGGATGATTTTTTTTTTATCAGAAAAAAATCCTTTATATAAGCCTTTCCTTCCTCAAGCAAGCTGAGACCCTTGGAAGGTAAAACTAGGATGCACATTAGAGAGCAGAGAGCACTGTCTGGGGCACTGAAAGCAGTGATCCTGGAGGGACCCTTGTGGCAGATGGAGGGGGAACATCTGTAGGAAGGGTCTAGTGTGAGAGAGCAGCTGTGTGGGTACCCACATCAGCAGATCTGGGGAGCCAATGTGGGGGCAGGCCCCAGGCTCCAACCTGCTTTCCTCAACACATTCTGATTATAATCAATCCACTTTCCCATGCCTCCAGGCCCTATTTGACAAAAAGAGATTTCCTACCATGGACCACAAGAATTCCTTTCTGTTTCTAAGCAGCCCCCTTGGAGTGTGGAAAATATAAACTCCATTGCCAGGGCAGGGCTGCTATGGGGTGATTTGAATGGTGAGGCACCAGGGCATAGTCATCTGAACTCCATCTGCTTCCTGGACGTTTCATAATTCCTGAGAGCTGGCATAGTCTCTCCTGGTCCCTGACTTTCCCAGAGGACCATGTCATTGAGGAGAGGTACCCTGTCCTCAGATACCTTTGCAGGAGACCTGTACTCAGAGATACCGCGTTTGTCACTCTTCGGCAGCCCACAGAAGCCTTGACAAGTTGTTGTTGTCGAAAGGATTCAGTCCAATTGAAGAATATGGCTGGGTTTTATAATTTTTTTAAATTTGTTTATGCTAGAGGATTTTTATTTGTTTGTTTGGCTTTTGTTAGCTTTCTTAGTCAACCCACATCCTGGCTTACTGTTCATCTCCCCGATGGCCCACTTGAATTTTGGTCTCATTTGCCATATGTGCCACCCTTCTGTGACTGTCCATGCAACAGGTGTTGTGGTTCCTTGAATAGATTGCAGGCTCGGGGTGAGTCCTGGCGACCATTCCCTGAGTGTTCACTGTCAAATTTTTTCTTTGGTCCCTGACTCCCCTTACTTCTTAAAAAGTTGGACTTTTGTCCAGAACTGTGAAACATGAAATGGTTCCATTTCCATGGCATTTTGAACATAACTGATTTAGATATTATCAAAATTCAACTTCATTTTTGTTTCCTGACATTGTTTTAAACTTTTAAAATGGGAGTAATTTTCCCTGTGCTCAACGAGAACTCTGGCACATCTTAACGGCTTTTCTGCTTATGATAACTAGACAGACCTGCGACCATTGTTGCAGGCCCCAAACACAGGCTAGAGCAAATGAATAGTATATCTAGTCTCATGTGATGGTTGAAACTCTGAACTGGACTTAGCATTCTATATTCTTCCCTGCCCTGGCTTGGACTGCTTTAGGGTGGAAGCCTGGTGTGGAAACAAGGCATGGTTCTTTGGGACTGTCCTATTCCCTGGCTCCCTACTAGTCTCCTCTCCCACTTGGTCATGAGCTGCTATGTTGGATCTCATAAGGTTGGAGGCACGGGAGGGAGGAGAGGTAAGTGGATGAGATAGTATCTGCCTGGCTAGGGTCCTTATGGTCTCCGGTATTGGCCAGGGGATAGAAGCAATTATTTCTTTTGAGGGCACTTTCTTGGGATCTTTATGAGTAGTCTTTTTTTAATATTTGTTTTTGAGAGAGAGAGAGAGAGAGAATGAATGGGCAGGGAGATAGGTAGAGAGAGAGGGAGACACAGAATCTGAAGCAGGCTTCAGGCTCTGAGCCATCAGCATAGAGCCTGATACAGAGCTTGAATCCACAAACAGTGAGATCATGACCTGAGCCGAAGTCAGATGCTCAACTGACTGAGCCACCCAGGCACCCCTCTGGGAATCTTTAGAGGTTCCTTGCTGGGTTTCTGTATCCTGAGCTTCCTGTGACCTGTATGTGACCCCCACCTAATCCAGTTGGACACTTATGACATCTTTCTTTGCCATGGGCACCCAGGGGTATACATCAAGCCTCTTTCTGCTCAAGACCCTTCTTCCTCCAGGCAGCTCTACTGACTAGAACTAAGAAGGCCCAAAGTAGCTTCTCTCCACCTGGCCCACCTCTGGTCCATGAGAAACACTTGTGCATCTCTTATTTATTCTAGGAGTGAAGGCCAGGCCTGTGAAGCAGCCTTCACCATTGGAGTAGTTGGTAAACTCTGCCCTCACTCAGCAGATTTCCAGGTGGGGATCAGATTTTTGGCTCCAGTCACCTTAGCTGTCTCAGATGTGAGTTAGATGACAGTCTGTGGGTCTTCTAAGGGTGCCTGGGTGGTTTAGTTGGTTGAGTGTCTGACTTTTGATTTTGGCTCAGGTCATGATCCCAGGGTTGTGGGATCAAGACCTGTGTCAGGCTCCATGCTCAGCATGGAGATTCTCTCTCTCTCTCTCTCTCTCTCTCTCTCTCTCTCTCTTTCTCTCTCCGTCTGCCCCTCTCCCCTGCTCACGCAAGTTCTCTCTCTCTCTCTCTTTCTCTAAAAAAAAAGAAAAGGAAAGAAAAAGAAATACATTTCAGATTCCTATAAGAGGTCCTGTTAGAGAACCTCTCATTAGGCCTGGTGAAAGAAGATGGCATTTATTCTCCCTAAATCCTTGACTGAGCTGAGTGGTCTGCAAGTTGTGAAACCATGTTCAACTTCTTTCCTTTGTAAATTCTGCAAAGAGGTCGTGTTGAAAAATGAAGCAGGAAGTACCCATTCTATCTTGTTGTACATGCTTCCCTCTCACAAGTGCCTTACTGTCTAGATAAAGAGCCAGAATTAAGTTAGGAAGAAGTTAAAAAGCAATGAAGGAGATGTTATAAGTCAAAGAGCCCGAAGTTACAATTATACAGTATGGACAATTAATACCATGGTTCAGGTTAGGGTTGGGTGGGTGGTGGAAAAGGGGAAACAGACTGGACTCATAAATGTGTGTATTCAAAGCATTCTGTTTTAGCTGTGTTGCAGTCTTACTGCTTTTCTACTTATAATTCAAGATTCAAACACTCTGAGATGATGAGCCAAGCTTCAAGGATTCTTCTGGCTGAGAATGACTGGCTGAGAAAATGCATCCAGGTCCAGGAAGCTCCTGTAGGGAGGCACTGAGGATGATGAAATACATTACTTATATTAAGCACCATATGCATGTAAACCTTGTCCTATTAACTTACATGTATTTTTGGCCAATTCCAGAGGCCTCCTGAGATACTCAGTACATGTAGAAGAAATAAACTTGGATCAACAATATGCACTTTGTAGAAGCATTTAGACACCCAATTCTTCATTGAACATATAAATATAGTCAATTTATAATTATATATACCATTACCATATCACTTAAGACTCTATTCTAGGCATTGTGCAAGAAAGTAAAGTCTCTCAGGTGGCTCAAGAGATGAGAGACACATATCCAAGAACTGTACTCACTACTTGTGATGGTGCAGTGTAATGACACATGAATGTGAGGACAGTGGATATGTGGTCAGTGTAGAAGAGAGATCCTTCTTGCTGCCATAGTCTGGGAAAACTTCACCAGAAAATGGGAATCGATTATATCTCATCCAAGATTTCATCAGCTCACCAAGCCTTGGCTTCCTGACTGTGCTCAGTCAGGGCCTCTGGGCTCCTTGAATGAACAAGCATTAACTTTATTCGATACTGGCAAAGACTTTGACAGGGCCTCTGACTCACCATTCCCTATATCTGAGGGATTCAGTACTTCCAGAATTTTATGCTGTGCTTAATAAGTACCTAGTGCATTTCCTGGCACAGAATAGGTCCTCCCTAAGTATCTGTGGGCTTATTGAATGAGAGGCTGAGAGGGAGGGAACCTCTAGGGTCATGCTGGTGCAAGGTACCTCTGGCTCTGACTTTGACCTGGATGGGGCCCCAGAGGCTGTGTTGGAAAAGACAAGGTCAAGCCTCTAGGGGTGGTCCCATCAGAACAGACATGCTCCTCACGAACTTTTGTCCTCTGGGCATTTCTCTCGACTTTCCTATTCTTTTTGCAAACATTGGTTTGGTGTCTGTCTTGGGGAATTTGTTAGATAGCCTTTCTCCCTCTGGAGGAAAATGACTGTATTTGTTTTAAAATTCCCAGCAAGCAGCCACTAGGGGCGCTTTGAATTGAGTTAGTTGGCTTTGGGGATAGAGTGACATGAGAACTCTAGGCTGCCCACAGCTTCTGTTCTTTATTGCCACAAGTTTCACTCTATGTATATGCTAACTTTCTCTACTTGGGACTGAGGGTAATTTGCTGTGTTTCTGCTTCTTCTGGGAAAGCTTCCCACTGATCTTTTTTTCTGGCTTGGCTCTCCTCCCTGAGGGCATGTTCTGGGATGAACTGGGAAGTTCTTCATCAGCATTTGGGGTTTTCCCCTCACCGTGATCTTCCTCATGAGGGCACTTGTGTTCTCGGTCCCCTTCAAATAAACCAGGGAAATTCCAGGGTAGTGGAGACTACTTCCCACAGGACATCTGTCTTTACAACTGTTTGTACCGGGAACTAAATTGTTATCATCCAAGGTTGAGGGCCCCATGTGAGCAGCTGGGACACCCTGAGGCCCCTGCAGTCATACCATTGAGTGACTTCTCACACACTCACACTCGAGAGCAGCAGAAATAGAAGCTCTGCACCAGGCAGACTTGGCTCTTCTCCTCCCTCCACCAGTCTGGAGGTTTCTGAGGTTACAGACCGAATCTACTGTGTAATTTCTAACCTCCCATGGCTCTCAATTTAGGGCTCACCTATGGGGTCCAAGCACTCAATTAGGGCAGGCATTAAAGGCCATGGCTGCTTTTGCAGTGTGTGGGGAGGCGGCAGCTTGTCCCCAATGCAGGAGACTTTTATTGTCCATGACAGCCTCCTTCAAGGTTTTTTTTTTTTTTTTTATTGGGTAGCAACTTGGTTGTGGGGTAAAACCATGGCAAAAATTAGGTAACATTCCTGAAAGCCACTTGGGTTAAGCCTTGAGAAAATGAGGCAGGCAGGGGAGAAGGGCTCCAGATGGAAGAAAGGGAAGCTGATAGTGGATTGAAGACAACAAAGAAAGTCTTTCCTAGTTTTGACATTTTTGCCAAAGGTGACCCCCATGGTCCATCACTTGTTCCTTCTGCAGGGTTTTAAACCGCCGGCTCTAATTTTCTAAAAATATGGGTACCTACGCTTTATGGAGCACCTACCTCTTGAGGCAGGATATTTTTTATTCCTCTTTTAGAAATGAATGGAGACTCAGCAAAGTTAATAATCTTCCCGAGGTGGCACAGCCAGTGGGTGGCGAAGCTGGTATTAAGTCCAAGTGTGTCCTCAAAGCTGTGGTTCTCTGCCATAGTCATTTTGTGTCTACTGAATGCTTATTCCTCTCTTTCTCTATCTGGTCTGAACTCAGTGCTGACAGGAATGTTAGGCTAGTTTGAGAATGCTGATTTGCCTGGACCATTCATTTGCTTCAGGCAAGAGTCAAGAGGGAAGAGCACAAAGGGTACCAGGATACTGTCCAGTACACATTCTGTGAAAGACCCACAAGGACCGTAGACTCTTATTCTGTTCATTTTTGCCTCTCTCTCCTGTTCTTGGCAACTGTCCCTTAAGCCCGTCTGTTTTCTGCCTCTAATATATTATGCTGATATTTTATTACCAAACAATTACATTCACTAATTTGAAAAGGAAACGAGCAGGAAATTGCAATTATAAGAGTAAAAGCAATGCTCTTTTATTTCTCCCCTTTATGCATATGAAATATGGTTTGTCATTGCTGCAAAACAGACTTTCCTCTTCTTCCATGGTTCTTCACTGCCTTGTCTTTAATAATTGAGCAGAAACGAGAGTAATAATTAGGTTCCTGATAACAGAGGAGATGGCCATGAGTTTGCAGTTGTGGAAGCTCAGCTTGGAGTCATGGGACCGACACCATGTCTCCATGGGAGAAAACATACTTCATGCTGTTTCACTTGAGTACCTTCCAAAGCATTCTTTACATCAATGGTCTTCTATGCAGATTAATTATTCACAATTACTCTTTCTTCTCTGCCCTTGCTATGTTTTCCCACCCCATTGACTTTGGGCTTGGTCAGAACTTGCTTTGCTTAATGGAATATGGATAGTTGTGATGTTCACCTCATTTAATTGAGCAGAAACTTTCAATGTGCTTGCATGATTTGGCCCTGCTTCCCTTGAGCGGTACTCAGGATGGCAGCCTCTCTGTCTAGGTCCCTGAATGATCACGGTGCACAGAAATGCCCTGCTGACTCCTGATGGATGTACGGTGAGAGCAAGAAATAAATGTTTTCTGTTTCAAGCCACTGAGATTTGGAGCTGTTTTTTAATCACAGCGTAGCCCAGCCCACCCTACTGATATATCTGTGATCTCATTTGGTTCTCATTATATCCATGGGATGGAGAAAAGGTGGATCACACTGGGTGGTGTGGGGGAAAGAGTGTGTGATGTAGAATCAAAGGGCTTTGGCTAAGAATGCTTTTCCATCATTGCTGGCTGTGTAGGCTTAGCCGGGCAACCCAGAGTCTCTGAAATCCTGTTTCTTTCCCTGTCACAAAGGAACAATTATTCTTACCTTGAAGCTTCCTGAGAATCAAAGTCGGTGTATGCCAGAGGCCCTAGCATAGTGCCCATCACAGAATAAACAGCTAATAAAAGATAGCTGTTCTAAAAAATATTATTTAAAAATCCCCTTTTGACATAATCTCCATTGAGTAGATTAGAATGCTGAGGCTAAATCCACTGCAGGTAGCTGTCCAGGTGAATTTCCTAACAGCTGGAATGCGAGTTTCAGCTCCAGACTCAGTCCAGAGCTCTCTCCCTGGACTAACAAGCATTCATGGAATACCACACCGGGAGAGGTGCTAAGGGTCAGGGGTGGGGAAGGTGTCAAGCAGTAAAAACACTGCTCCTGCAGGGAATGCTGTCCACACAGTCAGACGAGCTAGCTAACAGAGCTAGCTCCAAAGTAGCCACTCATTTCTCTGAGGCACACAATATTCTAATGTTCTCACTTTGCATGCGTGAGAATCACCTGAGGAGCTTCTTAAAATGCAGATTCCCTGGTCCTATTCCTAGACTTTCTACTTTAATGCTATCCTACATGATTAAAGGGAGAAGAGATAGTGGGCTCTCGCATCCAGTTCCTTGGGTTCAAATCCCTCCTCAGGCACCTACAAATTAATTACATGATCCTGGGCAATTTACCCAACCTTTCTGGGCCTCAGTTTCTTCATCTGCCAGATGGGGCTAAAATTAATAGTTATATATTTCCTTGAGGATTAAATTAGGTAATGTATGCAAATAACATGGCACTTAGCAAGCACTCAGTGAGTGCTACCCATTAGGATTCTGATGCACAGGGTTATGAGAACCACTGATCTGGAAGCTTCTCTAAGGAATGGCCTAGGGCAACTCCTTCCTCTGATGTCCTAGCTGGGTACTGTCTCATGGAGATTCTTGAGACAGTGGCTGCCACCTTTATGGGGTCTATTAGGGGCATTTCCAATTATGGAAGCGTTGAGTGTGGGGCATATTTGGGTCAAGAAGTGCTTCTCAGCGGTTCTTAAATTGCATGTGTGCTGCGTTCTTCTCATTCCAGCAGAGGTTTGCTTCTGGGGAAAGACCCTTATTAGCGAACTTTGTTTGGGAACCATCTCTGGCTGGCAGGGGGGCAGCAATTGGAGAGATGTTCCTGGCCCTTGGTGGCCTGAGGCTGGAGTCAGGACTGAATTTGTCCCAGCTGAACCGTGTCACTTGCTGCTCTAGCTCTGTGCCAAATGCCTCATTTTGCCTCTTGCTAATCATCAGATATTAGAGTATATAAGATCACATTTACTACGAGAAAGGTTTTCTTCCTCTTCTCCTTCTTTAACTTCTTTGAATAATTCATGTCCAACTTAGAAGGATTAAATATGGTATGACCTCCTATTCTAGCAAGAGCCACCGGTGGAAATCTGGTTTCTTGGAGGAGGCAGAGGCCAGGCTGTGGGGAGCTTTCCCAGCCTCCTGCCTCTCTCTGCTGCCATGAACTGGTTGATGCAGGTCCTTTGGATTGTCCCTCCCTTCTGTCCCATTTGCCTGTACTGGCTCTCTAATTTTACCAACTCTTTAAAGTCCTCAGCAAGCCATTCTGTGGCATGGAGTACCTGGGTCATGAGAAGGCAGAGAGTTTCTTTTGGGGAGAGGAGGGCCCTGAGTTGGGAAGGGCTTCCCATTCCCTGGGCCCAGGAGGCTATTGCCATAGATGTTCTGGCATGAGGCAAGAGGAAGCTATAGGGCATGTACAGGAGGGCTCCCTAATTTGACTGCTAGCCTTCTAATTTCGGCTCTGCAGCTACTTGGGGGTGGTGACTACAGGCAGTTCTTAATCTCCCTATTGCGTTAGAGTGCTCACCTACAGGAAGGATGTCCTGAGGATAAAAGTGAAAACAGAAAATATAGAAACATACAAGCATTGGAAACATACATGGAATCTACTTAACAACAGGGTCTGGCATTTGATAATGTCTCAATTAACATTAGCTGTTAGCATTATATATTCCTAGATTCAAATTTGAAGTTTATGATGAGATATAGGTTTTATTGTGTTTTATTTGTTCAATTAAAAATTACTTTTAATTACATAAGGAATTTATGAATACATTCTCCTTGTGAAAAATTAAAACATTACAGCAAAACTATAATTCATTTTGACTGGCCCCATTCCTGGTTCCTCCCCAGCATTTATTGGTTTTCAGTTTGGTTTGCAGACTTCCAGGATTTTATAAAAGGCCTCTATATACATGTATATTCTTGTAGAAAATAATATACTATATATAAGTATCTATTTGCCTACTTAATCTATCTAGTCTAAATGGTATCAGACCTATATGTCTTTTTCTTTCAACATTGTGTTTTAGAGATTATTTTATTTCAGAACATACAGCTGTACCATACCTAAAAGCAACTTCAGCTTGTTTCATATTATGGGGATATCACATTTAATTCAGTCATTGTTTATAATTTCCCCTAACTATAGACAGTACTAGAATAAACATCCTTGTAGACATCTCCATGTATGTATACATCTTAAAACTTCCTCAGAGTTTATCAATCTGTTCTCCAAAGTGGTTGTGAAAATTTATACTTTTATCACTTGTGTACAAATTACATGTTTTCACACCACATCATTACCTTATTACTTATATATTACTTGTCTTATGTAGGTACCTACATATTATGTACCTACCTTATGTACCTACATATTACCATACACACCTTTTATATTACCTAACTACGATCTTGTCATTCTAGGCAATATAAAAGGATACAGAATTTTATTGATGTTTTAATGAGAACGTTCCTTATTCCTAATGAAGTTGAGCCACTTTTTCTATTTATCGGCTGATGGTATTTTCTCTTTTGTGGATTACTTGTTATATTCACTGCCTACTGTTGTATTGAGTTATTTTTCTTTTTTTTTAATTATTTTTTGCAAATCTTTTTAGAAACATCTTTTGGATAATAATCCTTTCTGTGTTATATTTGGTGACAATATTTTCTCCCATCCATTGTTTTCTGTCCTATACATATGTTTAATTTTGACTTAATCCATTTCTATCACTTTGTTCTTCAATGCCTTGCTATTGTATCCTATTTATAAGTAGACTCTCCTCATCTTCAACATCATAAACACATTTTCCAATATTTGTTTTCTATTTTTTAAAAGTATCAAGTCTTTCATCCATCTGGGCTTTATTTGTAAATGATGTAAAGTAAGATCTAATTATATGCAATAGACATTGAGCTAAGAGCTTTATATGTACAATCCCAGTCATTGAAACCACCTGAAAAGTTAGGCATTCTGACACCTGTCTTGCAGAAGAGGAAAAGGCTGAAGAGGTACAGCTTTTGCCCACAGTCCCAAAGGTCAATGCAGAGCAGCCATTTGAAATGACATCTATCTGTGGGATTATACAGGTCTTTGCAAGTCCAGAAGCCCCTCCCAGTGCTCCCTGCAGGCTGAGCACTGGCTGATCACACAAACACAAGGAATGTGGCCCAGGTAAGGGAAGAGCCTCTCTTGTGTTGGAACTGAAATTACTGAGCATCCCTAAAGGCTAGGAAGACAGGCACTAAAGGTGCAGCGGACTTCTGAAAAGGGGGAAGAATTCCACAGTCTCAGCAACATTGCTTACCTGAACCAGCTTTGGGCAGCACAGCTCCCTGAGGTATGGGAAGGTCTGGGTGGTCATCCAACCCAGACAGGTCCTCCTCCTCACTGGTAGGACACAGGTCCAGGCTTTGTTCCTCTCTCTTTGTAGCAGGAGGGGGCCAGGAAGCTGGGAGCACAACCTTTACTTTGTTACCCATTTCTATCCTACCCCTGACCAGAGAGGCTCAGTATGGGGTAGGGGTTACGAGGGGGACAATGTAAGGAGGAGAGGAAAAGCTTTTTCTGGCATCACCCTGCAAATCTCACAGTGCCACTCCCACCCACTCACCTCTATGGTCTGGAAGCCTGGCTCAACTGTTCCTTCTCTCCCCAAAGAGCTGTGAGCCACACACTCAGCAATGCAGAGCGATGGCCCTAGGCACCCTCGGCATTTATTATAAATCACTGACACAGGAAAGACAGGAGTCCCCACCTGCGGAATCACTGAAGCAGCAACTGCGAGCATATCTTCCCTGAAAAACGATTTCTCTGCTTTGGCTACAGCACATAGGGCTTTGGGGGCCAAACCCAGAGGAGCCATTCCCTGGGGCAGTATTCTCAAACCTAGGGAGTGTTTTCTTGAAATGATTTTTATGTCAGGACTCTCTTAAATGCTGGCATTTTCTGACCTTCCTTGAAAGAATCCTTTCCATGTCCCTCCTTATGAACTATGGCACTCTCCTGCTCAGGCCGGCATTATGATTCAGTTTTGTTATCTTCTACCCACTAGTAGATTAACTTTGATCTGATCACCAATTACAATGTTTTCTCCACCACCAAGCAACTCAATTCTGACAGTGTCTGCCTGGAGACAGCAAGAGATTCTACGGGTTAAGGGCTCAGTTTTACAAGTTTGCTCTTCTACCTTCAGACCCCACTCACAAGTCCAGGTTGTCACCTTTGTCTCTGACCTCGTGGCTATAAATCAGAGATTCCCAGGACCTTGGTTTCAATTAATTTGTTAGAGTAGCTCACAGGACTCAGGAAACCAGTTTACTCACTGGATTAGTGCTTTTTTAAATTTATTTATTTTTTATTAAATACAGGGATATAATTTAGGAACAGCCAGATGGAAGAGATGCATAGAGCAAGGTGTGGGGGAAAGGGCCGGAGCCCCCATGTCCCCTGAAAGCTCCAGTCTCCCCAAACCTCCACACGTTCACTAACTCAAGCTCTCCAAACCTTATCCTTTTGGGTTTTTATGGAGGCATGGCTGATTACATCATTGGTCATCTGCCCCTCTCCCCTGGCAGGAAATCAGGAGGTGGGCCTGGAAGTTCCAACCTTGGATTCCAGTTGGTCCCCCCTGGCAGCCAGGCGCCACCTTTAAGTCTTTTTCAAAAGTCATCTCATTAACATATACGCATCTGTGGTTGAAAGGTGCTAGTTATGAATAACAAGACACCCATTTCACCTTGATGGCTCTGGAACTATTTTAGGAACTAAGGACCGGAGGCCAAATATGATGAAAGATACTCCCCATTGCTCTTATGCTCAGGAAATTCCAAGGCTTTTTGGGAGCTGTGAGCCAGGAACTATGGACTAGGACTGAATGAATATGAGAAACATATTTTGATCATCTGATAACCAAATATGTATTTCTTATTAGTCACAATATCACAGGCTCCTTAAGGGAAGGAATGGCCTTCTTTGTGGGAGATCAATAAAGAGTATTTAATTTATTTTTAAAAAGGCACGGGAAAAACAATTCAGTCTTTTCTTTCCTAATGAAAGAAAAGCTGATCTCCAGATCTCCAAATCAGCTAATTTCTTCTGTTTTCCAGAACACAATGCAATCATTCCCCCCTCTAAACCTTTGTTCCTTCAGTGCTCACATCTGCATGCCCTCTCTTCTGTGTCTGAGTGGATATTTAGATTCTCTGTTGTGTTAATCAAGCTGTCCTTGATATGTGCCTTTTAACCATGTAGCACATGCTGTAAAATGAGGGGAGAAGTGGCCCTGCCTGTGTGGTTTGCCCCTGGCCTCCCTTTTTGCCCTGGAGCTGTCCCTCTGTGTTCCGCTGTGGGGGAGGCAGTGCAGAGCCATTCACCAGGCAGGCCTGGCCTATGGTCTGACCGCCAGTGATGCCCTTTGCTTTTCAGATCAAATTCCATCATCGTCAGGCAGGGACATCCTCCAGATGGCCCCATACATGCACAGATGCTGCTGGGAAGGAATGGGGGAGGCTCCTTGGGCTTGGCCCATTGCACATCACCCTGAATCAGTTTACCAGACTAACAAGTGCATCCGATTGGCTCTGTCACTTCTCCGTGGGCAGTTTCCTACTCAGATCCCTCAACTTCCTTTTCCCAAACCCAAATTCGTAAAGGGAGCTTGTTACCAGATAACTTGGACTTAACAGCCATCTCTTTTGGTGGAATAGTGGGAGCAAGAGCAATATCCCTTTTACTGAAAATTATTTAATTAAGAAAAGATTCTAATATGACATCCCCCACCTGCCTCAATGAAGGTATCTTTCTCTTACATTAATGTTGGGCCTGTTGACTGATGTACAGATCTTCCTCAATGTACATGGGGTTATGTGTTAATAAACCTATTGTAAACTGAAAATATTGCAAGTCAAAAATGCATTTAATACAACTAACCTACTGAACATCATAGGTTAGCCTGGTCTGTATTAACCCGCTCAGAATGCTTCCATTAGCCTATAGTTGGGAAAAATTACCTAACACAAAGCTTATCTTATAATAAAGTGTTGAATATCTCATACGATTTATTGAATACTGTACTGAAAGTGAAAAACGGAGTGGTTGTGTGGGGACAGAATGGATGTGAGTGGATCTGTTGTTTACCCTTGTGATCACATAGCTGACTGGGAGCCACGGCTTGCTGCTTCCACCCAGCATCACAAGAGAGGATCATACCACATGTTGCTAGCTTAGGAAAAGATGCAAATTCAAAACTCAAGTACAGTTTCTACTGAATGCCTATCACATTTGCACCGCTGTAAGGTCAAAAAAATGGTTAACTTGGGAACCATCTGCATTGTCTATGGTGGTCCCTTGAGGTCATATATCAAGGGACCTGGATGATTGTTGCAGGGCACAAGGATTTCCAGAATTAACTGTGTAAAAGTGGATCCTCTGCAGGAAACCAGAACTTGGTGAGAGTCCAGTGGGCCCTTACTCACCTGGCTGTGGTGCATGTAAGGATCTCAGAGCACTTGAATTTGCCCCTGTGTAGAGGGAGTTACAGGCAGCCTCCTGATCCTGGGCTCTGCTGCTTCTCACCATCACCATCCTGGTTTGCCAGACTATCCAGGCACATGACCTGTCAGCATATTTCTGTTATGTAACCTGTCTTGTTCTCCCAGCATGGGCGGAATGGAGTCGGACTTGTGTGTGCCCAGTCAGGCTGTGGGTGGAGGTGGTGATTATGGTGAGTCTCTCAAGGACCAGCTGACTCAGTGGTGGGTGCTGGTGTAGAAGAGCCAGTTTCGTCCTGTGCGCTGTGGGAGAATCTCCAACTTTGTCAACCCTGGGAGATAGAGTTTGTGTCAGAGGAAGAAGGTGACTTCCTTATCAGTGTCCTACAGAACTGCTTTAGGCAGGGGTCTCACTTGCTATAATTAGATTCCATTTATCCCTGTATGAATGGTCCTGGGGGATCATGTGGGACAATGTAGCATAGAATGAAGTTTTGGAATAGAGCAGGAAGAGACGAACTCTGTTGGGGAAATCAAGGGAAACTTCAGGTGTTTAGGAGGTTTGATAATGAGTCAGAATTTGCTAAGGAGAGAACAGAAGAAGTGCTTGCTCTTTGGGGGAGGGGAGTTGGAGATCCCACAGAAGAGAGCCTAGGTCTGTCCCCAGAAGAAAGCCTAGGCTGTCCCCAGAAGAGAGCCTAGCTGGGCCAAGAGTGGGGCAGGTTGGGGAGGGCTCGGCTGTCTTGGAAGAAGATAGGAATTGAGGGAAATGAGGGGCCAAGAGGCTCCAGTGTCAGGCCAAGCCTTGAGTGTGACCAGGAATTTGAATTTCTGTCTGTCTGGAGAAGGGAGAACACTTCTGCAACACTATAGGCTGGTTTGATTTAGAGAAGTCCATAACATATGGCATTTGGGCAACAGAATTATGGCATAAAGACAAGTCCAGCTTCACAGTGATGACTTCTGCAGGTGTCTTTGGTTCAGATTGAGGCCCTTGCTGAGGGAGGGTCTATGGTGGTCAAGGGTCAAGGGCTCTTGCCCTCAGATTTCAGAAGTGGTCCCAGGGAAGGGGCCTCTGGGAAGTGAATTACAGCCATGATTCAAGTCAGGCCAGGAGAAAGTTTCAGAGTTCATCCTGAGTCCAGAAAACCCTCTTTCCTAGAGGAGGAATAGAGACTGTGTGTCTGCCCTAGGGATCTTTCTTCTGTGCAGGGGAAGCATCCCCCAATACTCAGCACTATAATAATCACAGTGGCAGGATGTGCCTTCTTAGACTCACTGGCAGTGCTGTGGGAGGGTAAAAAATGGGGGAGAAGGGTGGTATGGCCTCTGGGTGGGGACAGTGGGCTGGGACAGGGGTGAGTAAGATTTGGAGAGGAAGATGGACAAAATTCAGTTACCCACCAAAAGAAAACCATCCAAATGGCTTTTTCAATTGCAATTAACCAACAGGTGAGTGAGCATCTTCACATGTAGAATCATGTAAAGAGTGCTGGAAGTAGGTCAAGACCAAAGTGAGATAAATAGAGCCCTCACTCTCTTGATACTCATCTGCCACAGGAGACACATTCATTTATTCACTCATTTATTCATCCTACAAATACTGAACTCCTAGTATGTGCCAATTCTGTTCTAGAGGTGGTGATATAGCCCTAATGGGGAAAGAGAGGCAGTGAGCTAACTCGTGAAAGGGCTAAGCCATGCCTGCAAGGTTCTAGAGGGCTGGAGTGATGAGACTGGATTGTATTTGGCCAGAAAGAAGACCTCCTTGAGAAGAAGAGAGATTGAAGGGAACAAGCAACTGATATTTATTGAGCATCTATACTTGCCAGCTCACAGCTTGTGTGGCTCGCAGGGTTGAGGAAGCCTGTAGGGGGAGCTAGCAAGTAAGCAGATGTCTGTAATGCACTTGCTGAGGGTGCCTGTCAAGTATGTAAGAGAGCTGAACAAGAAAGGAGGAGGGAGGGGAGGGAGAGAGAACAAGAGAGGAAGGATCTAAGAGGCTATTAGAAGGGGCCAGGTGTGTGTGTGTGTGTGTGTGTGTGTGTGTGTGTGTGTGTGTGTTTGTGTTTGGGAGGGGTGGCCTCAGGCACCGGAAACAGATCCTGTGCTTCTGTTGGTCTCAGTGATGCTGATGCTGATGCCATGAAAACATGAAGATCACAGAAAGGAGGAGGAAGAGCTTCAGCTCTCATCCCTGTGAGTTACTATGTGTCTCAGAAAAGGCATTAGGGAGGTGAGAAAATGGCTTGCTAAGGCTGATGCTGCATAAACAGGCTTCCCGGGGACACACATGTCTTAATGCGATGTTAACAGATGAAAGAAAGGCAGGATGAAGCTCTGAAGTCTCCAGTCCTCTTCTGCCTCCCCAAAACCCATCCTGTAGAAGGAGACCCAGGCAGGGATCCTACCTGATGGCAGCCCCTGAAGGCAGAGGGGCAGGTTGGAGGAGGGGAGAGGAGCTTTCTGAGGATTGGGAAACCAGCTTCATGAGGGACACCCAATATCTAAGGTTCTGATTTTCCATGCAGTTTACATAGCTGCTCACAGGGCTATCTTAAATATCCTTGGAGTTCGCAGTCACCTGGTAGCAAGACTCCCCATCATTCTATGTGGCTGCTTGAAAGTCTGCCCGAGGCACTTCTTTTACTCGGTTTAAACATTATATCATTTGGATTAAACATCATCATCTTGGGATCTTCTTCAAATCTAATATATTCATTTGTTTTTTTCTGAAAGACTTCTGGAGCTCCCTACACTCTGCATTGGGAGTCTTGGACTGATTTATGAGGAATGTGAGCACACTGGCCTGTGAGCCCTTTGAAGGCAGGCAGCGACCCCTGGTAATCCTCAGTTCGTGCTGGCTGAAGAACCCCCATCTTCACAGAGTGATTAAGTCCATGGCAACACTTTTAATTCCCTGATAGAAAGATAAAAAATAATCATGAATACCTGTGAACATTCTGGGTTCCTAAGGATTGGTTGAGGGAGACAGTGATTGTCTTAGATCTACCATAACACAATCCCACGGGCTGGGTATCTTATAACAATAGACATTTATTGCTCACAATTATGGAGGCTAGAAAGTCCAAGATCAAGGCACTGACAGATTCAGTGTCTGGTGAGGACCTACTTCCTGGTTCACAGACAGCTGTCTTCTAGCTGTGAATTCACTTGGTGTATGAGACTAAGGAACCCTCTGGCTCTTTTTTACAAGGGCACTAATCCCATTCATGAGGGTTCCTCTCTCATGATTTAATCACTTCTCAAAGAACCCCCCCCCCCCGCCCCCAAATAGCATCACATTGGGGATTAGGTTTCAACTTGAATTTTAGGGGTACACCTTCTGTCCATAATAGTGATAGAATGAATCAGAGAAAAGGCAGGTATTACCAATTTCACTAGTTTTCCAATTTTATCACATGATTCTGTTTCCCAGTATAGGAAGCATAAACACAATCTCTCGTTTGCAACAAGGGCTTTAGATCTAAGACCTGGAGAACTCCCAAAGGATTCTTCTTCAGGGTCCCTTCCCTGCAGATCCATTTGCCTCACAACCCAGAGAAAGTCAGTCTTCAAATGGGATGATGGATAGGTGACCCAGTTTTCCCTGTCTCAGCTGACCCAGAGAATCCAGCATTGAAAACTGTGGACATCTGAATGAGAGGAGGGAGTGGACACAGGTCCCCTCAATCCTGACTGCCAAACCAGTGTTCCTTGATGGCAGGAACTCTGTGCCCCTGGAATAGTGTATCTTACAGGATAGCTAAAACCTTACGCCTTTGGGTAGCATATCTTGCAGAAATAACAGAGGCAGTATGCTTATTGAAAGGAGGGATTCGACTATGAAAATTGTCCAAGACTAGACCAAAACAGTCTGTGCCAAGATGGACCCCAGTGCTGAACCTTCATCGACTTTTTCCCTCATTATAGTACTAAAAATCATGCCTGGTTGGGGGGGGGGGGCAATTTAGTATATTAATTAGACATGTGACGCATGAAGAAGCATGACCTTTAAGTGAGCAAGTGCTAATAAATCTCTGCCTCTACGTGCTTAGACGTCACCCTTCTCCCACCTAAGCCTTTCTAAATCTCACCCTGACCTCTACTTGGGGAGTCGGCCTGAGGATTCTTTCCTTTGTGCTGTCTCCCTTGTGATGGAGGATAAGCCCCAATAAAGCCTTGCCTGAAACTTCCGTTTGGCCTCTTGTCAATTTCTGTTGCTTGGAGAGCCCAAGGGCCTGATTCGGTATCATTAACTTTGGGGAGAATCTAAATGTATGCAGCGGTCCCATTTCAGGGGGAAGTAAGGATTCTTTTTGCAGTAAACTTCCATTGTGATTTTAGAGACATTCTATAAATATATTAGACTCCAAGCTCCTTGAGAAGAAAAGACAATATAATTTTTTTGTTGTGTATCCCTAAATCCGGTACGGTGCTTGGCACATAGTAAATGTTCAAAAAATGATTTTTGGATGAGAAGTTTCATGTTCGGTACTGTTTAATTGGTAGTATCTTAGAGGAGGCTGTGGCTAGGCCTTGGAAGGAAGTAGGCTCTGGAATTAGATTGGTCCAGCTGCATGGGGGAGAGACAGGGGGGAATCAGTTCAGCAGACAGAAAACTCACTACTCAGTGGGCGTGGCTGATCAGCAAGGAGTGTCCCCATGGGCAAACAGTGCAAGGCAGAGAATAGCCTGTGAGCAAGGAAACAATGAGAGAATGCTTCTGTGTGTCCGGTACTCTATGTGTATTAATTCCTTTCCTCCCCTTAGCCAACTGGTGAGACTGGTAATATTGCTTTTCCTTTACAGATGAGGAAGTTGAGTCAGAGTGAAGCAATGGCATTCTCAGGTAACCCAGCTGGTAAATAGTACCAGGGCACCATCTTAGGCTCCCTCACTGGAGTTTTCACCCTCTTTACAACTTCCCTCTACTGCCTCTCTGCACAATGGGGCCCTAAGGGTGGGCAGCTCGAAACTGAGGAACCCAGCAGTCAGCAGATTTAGGCAGACTCAGCAAGCTAGCATGAGGTTTCAATGGCAGGGCTGTCCTCATGGGTGGCAGCTGGGGTCTAGAGCAGCGTGAAACCACACCCTACAGTGACTGGATATTGGTTGATGATGGAGGCAGGAATTCACACACAGGAGCAAGGCAAGAGGCAGTGACAAGAATCGAGTAAGAAAGTTCCCTGGCTCAAGGGCTGGTTCACACTAACTAAAGCTAACAACACCGAGTCCCAGGATATTACAAAGGGCCTCTGAAAGACTCCCTCTCCAGGGTTGGTGTTGGCCAAATACTAGGGCAAGGCCAAAGTCAGTCTTAAATTTTTTTTTTTTAATGGGAATTACCTGAATAAGGGAATGGAAGAGAGCAGAAACCATCCAGCCTTATCTAATGCATGACTTGCTCGATTTCTTTATGGTGAATACGTTTCCTTTAGGCCGATCCTGTTTTTTCAGGCCATACAATTGGAGCTGATGTTTATTTCCAAGGTTGTGTTATATGATGGGGAAAAGTCCTCTGGAGAAAAATTCTGGGGCTCATTAAACAGTGGGTAGAAGAGGACGAGAGAATGAGGGAGGGAAGTAAAGAGAAAATTATAGCAAGATGATGTTTTCTTTTCCTGTAGGAAAGGACCTAAAATAATTGCATCTCCTGTTTGGAACATTTTTGCTTTTCACACTTCATTCCTGCTTATGCAAACCAATGGGTTAGGAGAGTACATTCTTGGGGAAATTCTCCCCAGGAAATACACTGCTGTGCACATAGGACTTTCCAGGTCATTGAGGGTATTGGTTAGAAACCAGAATTTATTTACAGTGCAAGATTGACCAGAAGTCTCTTCTCTCTCCCTTTGCTTTTTAAACACTTTGTACATATGATTTTTATTTGTATAAATCAATTGGCCTCCCTTTGAGTGTAATTGGAGAAACTTAGTTCCTGTCCAAGGTTGTTTAGTACAAGGCCAGGCTGGGCAACTCTCCCTGTTTATTTTTTGGAGGGGCTTTTTGTGAAATAAAAAAGGCAATGGTGACCACTACATTTGAGAAGTCAGGCTTTGTAGGCTGCAGGCCTTCTACAAGTCTATTTTTTTCTTGTAAGTGGTCAATGCCTTAATTCTCTTCCAACAACCATTAATCAACCTAGCTCATAGGACTCAACTTCATAGCAAATTGACCTTAAAGTATAAATAGCACATACTGGCTTTGTTTTCCTGTCTCTTTGGCATTGACATTATAACAGAGGCCTTAACTAATATAAGAAGAAATTCCTAGATGATTGAATTTCAGGCACTGGCCACAGGCTGGTAGTGCAGATTGTTTGGGCAGGCTGACTTTCCTCAAGCTCTTTGAATGCATCACCACGCCACATAAAAAATAGCTTCCCTTATAAATGTCCCATCTCCCTCCATGATTTTGCTAAGAATGAGCCCAAGGGGATGGCTATTTTGGAAGAACTTTGATCAACTCTGTTTTCATTGATGGACTGGAGAGAGAGGGTAGAATTGTGACGGGGAACAGTTCTGCACAGTAGATTTCACTAATTTTTCACAGAGATGGAAGTTTCCTAAGTTCTGTCCTGTGATATCAGTATTTAAGCCTGGAGGGAGAGGGAGCCTTTGAGAGTGTTTATGAACTCTGGTCTCTATAGGAAATGGAGAAATGAACTGGAAAGAGAAATTGAGAGAAGGCAGAGGGGTTTAGGGTTGAGAGGGGGCCTAAACAACAGAGATTTATTTCCTCATAGTTCTTGATGCTGGAAGTTCGAGGTGCAAATGTCAGAAGCGTTGGTTTCTCTGAGGCCTCTCTCCTTGGCTTGCAGTTGGCTGTCTTCTTATGCCTCATGGCCTTCCTTCTGTCTATGTCCTAATCTTAGCTTCTTATAAGGACACCAGCTTATTGGATTAGGGTCCACCTAAATGACCTCATTTTAACTTAATTGTTTCTATAAAGGCCCTGTCTCCAAATATAGTCACATTCTGATGTACTGGGAGTTAGACTTCAAAATATGAATTTTGGAGGGGACACAATTCAGCCCATAAAAAGGGGTGAATTTGGAGGGGCTTCTGCAACTGCCGCTCACTTTGGTCCTTCTATACATGGTGGGAGCTTGTTTTTGGCTACATAGCATAGACACTAGAAATCTAATATATAGACATAAGAAATCAATCTAGAAGGGACCCTAAGGACCATGCACTGTCCATTGGTTCTTCAACTGAGCTGGCCATTAAAATCACCAGGAAGTTTTAAAAAACACTGATGCCTGGCTGCCACACACTTAGAGATCCTGAGTTGGTATGAGGTGGGGACTAACGTTGGGTAATTTTAAAAACCTTATCAGGAAATTTTAATGTGCAGCCATTAGTCCTAATCACGGATGTTACTCATAACTTGGTGTTACAGATAAAAAAAAGTAATAGCTGAGGAGCTATTTTAATGACTTGTCCAAGATCAGAAAACACATGTGGAGTACCACACAGGGCTTCCAGTTTGGGTCCCTAGACTCTTTCGCTAGTACATTTGTTTCCATTTCCTAAATACTAATTCTTCACCAGGGTTTCTGTGGTAGTTATTATAGATCCCTTGTTGGGCACTGACATAATCCTTCTTCTGGCTGCTGGGGGTGTTGATACCGTGGGCCAGCCCTCATGCAGAGATGGGTGGAGGATAGTGTATAAAGATAGGCTAAATTTGAAGGGCCTATCAGCTCCAGAGCTCCCTGCAGTGATGATATTGCAGTTCACCTCCTTTCTCTGCTCCATCCTTCTTTGCCCCTAGCTCATAGGTTTGGGTCCCAAGGACATACCAGTCAATCTCCTGCCTGTAAGTCTTCCTCATCTCAGAGTCTGCTTCCTCTGAGACCTACGATAAGGCCTTTCTGTGTTCATAGTTCTGTCATTAGTGCTAGCTGAGTGCTCACCATGTTGCTCTCTGTGCTGAGTACTGGAATATAAAGAGGAAGAAGACCTACTTCCTACTCAAGCTGCTTGCCATCTACCAGAGGTGCCAGTGGTCAACAGCTAACTCCAGAGACCTGTCTGAGCTACTGGAACGGTAGTATGAAAAAGTGTCAGAGCACCTCAGCAGGAGATGCTGATGCTCTGGCTACAGGACTCTACACTTCCTGACCCTTCTGAGAAGTCTGTAGAAGAGGCTGAGCACCTTCTTGAAGCAGAGGATGCTCTTGCTTGCTTCCACAATCCTACTTCTTCTAGATAACTCTTTATTACACATTGGATAGGTGGTAGTGGGGAAGGTTTTGAGTAGATGAGATAACAAAGAGGAAAGTGCCAGAACCAGGGCAGGTAGAACATAATGTGAGGATTCAGTTTGAATCTCCCATCCATTACCCAGTTTTCTTTTTTTTTTTTAATTTATTCATTTAGAGAGAGAGAGCACAAGCAGGTGAGGGGCAGAGAGAAGGAGAGATAGAATCCCAACCAGATTCCACGCCATCACTGCAGAGCCCAGTGTGGGGCTTGAACTCACAAACTGTGAGATCACGAGCTGAGCGGAGATCAAGAGCCAGATGCTTAGCCTACTGTGCCACCCAGGTGCCCCCGTTACCCAGTTTTCCTTCTCTGGAGGTCATTTCCCCTGGACCATCACCAAGATGGGCCCAGCCCCTCTGTCAAAGAGGCACCAGAATCAGGCACTCACCTCTTGGAGGGAATAGTATCCAAGGGAGATTTGCCTTCTATGTTTTAAACCCAATGATGGAAAAGAAAATGGACATCAGCCAGCAGGTGGGCAGGGTTTAGGAGCATCCAAGCGTTCTTCCTGGTGTTTTGGAAACTGGACCCGTGTAGACAAATGGTCAAGTAGGCCTGTGTCATCAGACCTGGTTGACACAACCAAGACTGGGTCCTTGTGATAACTGTCCCTCTGTGTGCACTGGCTGAAAAAAGGACTGGCAGGCATACCAATAGTTAGGAAACGAGGGTCCTCAGACACTCATGCTTCCCACAGAACATCTTCTGTGTGCGCAACCCTGAACTGGGGGCCAGACAGAGCACCCTGGCAGAATAGAGGTGAGGACCCCAGCCTCTAAGAAGCTTCCAGCTTAAGTGGTTTGACAGGCACACCATCACCAGGTGTCTCAAGTCTTGTGGAAGACAAACAGTCCATACCCTTGGGGAGCCCCAGATCTCCTGGCCTAATTTGAAAGATGTGGTTTCTGCCACAGGCCAGTATTTAGGACACACATGCATATTTAAAAGGCCCAAGAACAGACACCAATAAGACATTAACATGTGCAAATAGTTACAGCTGACTAGCTAGAGCCAGGGGACAGAACAGAGATGCAGGGCTGAGAGCAGGATGTCTTGAACACATGGGGTCAGTCCATCAGCTTGCAGTCAAATTAGGAGGCAAGAGGTACAGGGAGAGCCCTAGGCAGCACCAGGTACCTTGTAGATAGCAGTTGGCAGGAAAGTCAGTGTCCTCTCTTATTGAAGGAAGGCCAGGCTAGAAGTGAATACTGCACAATTATGTGTATATGTATTTGAAAACATGAACATTGTAAAGGGGATATACCTAAAGGGACTCTAGTAGAATCTCCTGGGTGGTTTGTAAACACAGGTTCGTGATTTGTGAGTGTGTGTGTGTGTGTGTGTGTGTGGTGTGTAAGTTGTACACATTTGCATGTGTGTGTGTGCACATACTTGTGGGGGTTTCCTTTACATTGGGGTGTGGTTGAAGATGCCAATACACAAATCATCCAACCCATTCTCTCATTCTCTCTCTTCTTGCAGGAGGTTTTCTCTCTTAACAAGGTGGCCACCTCCCTGGCTCCATCCGTGGGCCTTCCATTTGGGAATGAGTCCCTCTTCTGAGGACCCAGATCTCAAGCCCAGCTCTAGATGCTTTCTTGATTTTAGGCCTGAGGATGTGAAGCATATCACAAGTTTCTGGGTATTAGGGGACACTCAAGATGGGGTGTGATTTGCCCAGGTTGGAATCCAGATTCTTTGGTTAGCATGAAAATTTCCTACAAAATAAGCAGAATCTGGAGAAACTGGGTTTATTGAGCAAACCTCTGGAAGCAGGTAAGGAGCAAAGTTGGAAAGACAAGGCATCTTCACTTACTGAGGGACTGAGAGATGACTTTAGTTAAGAAGCCACCTTAATTTGGGGCAGAGAGAGGCCTATAAGGTAAACTTATATGTGCCTGAAGGTAAACTTCTTCAGTTGCCTGAAGAGAATAGCACTAAAAGTGGAGATAATTTCTTGAGTTCTTGCTCCATGGAGGTCAAGCTGCTCCGTGACCTCCCTCCAGAAAGTATACAGCAGTTAAAGGAGGGGTTTGATGCAGGGCAGCTGGTGGCCTGGTTGCACGGTGGGCAAAGGGACCTGAGTCCTGGGCCATCCTCTCAGTGGCCCTTTGCTGATGTGGTTGCAGAGGGAGGAAGCAGCCCTGGATGCTCAGGCCTGACTCCTAGGATGTTTAAGGTATTCACAACTCAGGTGAGATGGCAAGCTATGGGAGACACCATCAAACCCTGGCTCGTGGCCACAACACGTGGGTAGTGATCCTAGTCATGCACCACCCACCTCTCCCTCTTTCTGCCACTACTGTCACCACCGACTGTCTCCACCAGCACCACTACATGTCCTTACTTATACTCTTACATCCACCTGGAATGCTCTTAATTGCTCTACACTGTTCTAAGTTCCACACTGTCTCCAAGACTTGACTTGATGCCACCTATTCCATGAAGCCTTTCATGATTACTTTAGCCCACAGCTCTCTGTGCTGTTCTGTGCTTCCACTTGCTTTAGTGCCCACATCCTGCTCATCTTTGTTGGCTCTTTGGACCCACCTTAATGCAGGAATGTAGAGAGTATCATCCTGGGCCCTCTTTTCTTCTTTAGTTATGCTTTCCCTTTTCTGGGAAATTTCACCTTAATGACTAAGCTTATGTTGATGATTCCAAAATTCAAATGTATGGCCTTTTCCATGATCTTGAGACTCAACATATCCAACGATCTTCTCTTCATCTATGTCTGGGTATCTCTTAGGAATCTCAGGCCTCAACCACTCAAGAATGAAACTCTTGATTTCCTCCTTTGACTTCTCTTTCCCCAGGCTCAGTACATGGCATCACCATGAATTTAGTTGATGAAGCCAAGCAAAAACCCAATCATCATGTTCCTCTATTTTCTGGCCATCTTTCATTGGCGAATCCCACTGACTTTGTTTGCAATCATATTCCACATCCTTGTGAACTTCTCTCTCTGCCAGAGACAGGTCACAGTCTTTGCAATGGGGATAGTGCAACAGCTTTCTTCTAGCTTGTCTCCTTGCTTCTGCCTCTTACTCAAACAAGTCTTCACAAAGCCAAATGGCAGTTCTAGAGCACAGATAAAATCACTCACTCCTCTGCGTGAACCCTCCAGTGTCTTTCTGTCACACTGAGTCAAAGACCCAAACTCCTTGTCCTTGTCCAGCTCTCTAATGTCCTTATTCTGTTCTCCTTTTTGTACATCCCACTCTCCCTCACTGGCCTTTTTTGTTTCTCAGAAACCCCAAGGTTGTGCCTACCTCTGGTCCTTGACACTGGCTGTTGCCTCTGCCTGGATGCTCTTCTTGCATCTTTACGAGGTAGCCTCCTTCCTGTCAGGCAGGTCTTCAGTTAAATGTCACCTCCTCTAAAGGGCCTTCCCTGACACCCACTTTAAAGCAGCTCCTCAGTTGCCTTCTGTCATACTATCCTGTTTTATTTTCTTCAAAGCACTCATCACAATCTGACACTGTGCCACCTGTTTATTCGGTTTATTTTGTATTATCTAGCTCCCCCCACTAGAACATAGGCTCTGTGAGGACAGAAAGCCTTTCTCACTCCTCCACCGTAACCCAGCTCCCAAAGCCATGCCTGACATACAGTGGGCACTCAGTGAATCTTTAGTTAATGACTCAATAAATGAACGTGCCCCAAATAGATATTTGGATTTGGAATGCTTGGATTTCCTTGAGAAAGCATTCTAGCTTTGAGAATGAATTTTAGCTGACAGTATTTTTTATTTGAAAGGATTCAGTCTGTGCCTTTTACCCAAACAGCCCCCACTGAAGTTCCTATCCTTTCCCTAATACTTTGATATGGCTATTACTACCAATTTATTTACTGTTGAAGAAGTGGACCACATGCTGTCTCCATGCTTTTGGTGAAAGTTCTCAAGCATTTGGAGACTTGTGCCCAGCACTGGTGAAGAGGCAGTGCTGTGTGGGACAGGAACACTGAGGCAGGCAGGACTCCGGGATGGGGAGCACTGAGCTGCCTTTGCCACAGACAAGTTTTAGCCCATTAGGGAAGTAACAGATCCAAATCTTGTCTTGTAGCTTATGAAATGAGCTTAATAACTGCACCCCTTCTGGCCTTATGAGCCTATTGAAAGATGAAGGAGATAGTAAACATGTATATTTAAAGGCAAGGTGGCGGGGGCGCCTGGGTGGCGCAGTCGGTTAAGCGTCCGACTTCAGCCAGGTCACGATCTCGCAGTCAGTGAGTTCGAGCCCTGCGTCGGGCTCTGGGCTGATGGCTCGGAGCCTGGAGCCTGTTTCCGATTCTGTGTCTCCCTCTCTCTCTGCCCCTCCCCCGTTCATGCTCTGTCTCTCTCTGTCCCAAAAATAAATAAAAAACGTTGAAAAAAAATTTAAAAAAAAAAAAAAATAAAGGCAAGGTGGCTGTCACTCCTCATTTATTTTCTTGCTCATTCATCCATCACATATTTCAGAGCAAAGCACCAGACTAGCAACCGTGTGGTGGAAAGGATGTGGGATGTGCCCCGTACACCCCTGTCATGCATCTGGTAGGGTTGATGCACACAGATGGCGATGGCTGGAAGGGACTAGGTTGTGTTAGAGAGGGGCACCAGCATGCTGTGGGGTTCAGAGAAGGCTCCTGAGACTGGAAAGACAGTGTTCTGCAGAAGCTGGATCTTAGGGAAGCTAATCCCTCAGGGATCTGCCAGAGTACCCAACCTGGGGTCCCTACTGCTCCAGCAGGCTGGGGACAGTTAGGTGACAGCTCCTGGCCAAGGCCACCTTTGATGGCGTTTTTAGAGTCTCTTCAGTCGTGAAGCATGAATCAGACTGATCAGCAGGTCTTGAGGCTCTGGAGCAAATTGTCCTCTTCTTATAAAGACTAAAATTCACAGAGAGACAGGAGAAATATATGAACATTACTTCCTTCTATTTGCCGTTAGTTGATTCATTGTTATTATCAAAGCTTTTTCTGCCTTGCCTTAATGGGGGTTTAGTCTTGTCTTCCCTGGGGGAGCCAGGCTAGAGTCAGGCTTGGAGTTTCACAGAGTTCCTTGGGTCTGAGCTTGCCTAGAGCTACTATTTCCAGTTGGCAAAATCTTTTGCTCCAGTTAACACCATCTCTACGCAGCCCAGTTCCCTCTGCTCTTGTTTCTCTGAGTAAAGCTTCCTGGGCTTAGGGCAGGCAAGAGCCCTGAGCCTGGGACCCTTCTGGGATTTGCTGGGGGATGACCAATAGACCGTAGGTGGCTGAGGGTGTTTCTGCCAGTGACTCAGTCCTGTCTTCATGCAATGCCTGCAGAAAGGGAGGGTATCTCTGCATACCCTCCATTACAGGTTGGAAGCACCTATGACAAAGAGGAAAAGGGCCAGCATGATGTGAGGGACCAGTCTCTGGAAGAAAAAGAAAAAGATGTGTGGATAAGCTTGCTTTTGCTTTTTTTTTTTTTTTAAAGAAAACTGCAACTCGTGCTTATCTGACAAATGGGATGGATGTCATTTGAAAAAAAACATATTGCTTTTTCATTTCTTCACATGAACAAACTTTCATGACACAAGTAAGGGTCAGTCAGGAATACCTGCCCCCTCACTCCAGCATTGCCATACTTAGGAAATAAAAATATAGGATGTCTGGTTAAATTTGAATTTCAGATACATAATAATTTTTAATATACTATTTGGGTCATACTTATACTACAAAATGTTCATTCTTTAACTGCAATTCACATTTACTGGGCACCCTGTATCTTGTCTGGTGACCTTTCCTTCCATAGACCTCGAGCTGACTGTGAACTCACCCAGAACTCTTGCTCCAGGATTCTCCATGGCTCAGTCTCTAAGGAACCCGGTGCTGCTTCCCCTCTAGATTCCTACTCCAGGGAAACCTGCACAGTCTTCTCTGGGAGAAGATTCTCCTCTCTCAGTAATTGAGCCGAGGTCCCTGGCCACTTGGGTCACCCTGGGGAAAGATGCTTGGTGGGACTTAGTAACACATGCAGGTGTGGTCTTCCTTCCAGACACCTGGAAAACAGTAGTTCTCTGTGTTGGCTGCACTTTGGAAATATCTGGGGAGCTTAAAGAATACTGGGTCTCATCCCAGAGATTCTGAATTAATTGGACTGGGGTGTGGTCTGCTGGAATTAAAAAAAAATCTTGGTGATTGTAATGAGCTTCCAAGGTTGAGGACTAAGGCCTTAGAGCCACCAATGCAGAAAACTGTAGGTCTGGTCAGGGTCTCAGGTGACAGGGACTTAAAGAGAGCCACCCATTTATTGACTGTGTCATAGTTTCAAGAGGGAAGAAAATCCAAGTATTTGTCAGTTGCACCAGTATCTGCTAGTCATTTTTGATGGCGCTAGTCCTCAGACTGGTGTGGGGGTTTCAGGGAAGTGAGATCAGAGACCGCTGCTGTCCAGGTGTTCACAGTGCCTCTGGGAAGAGATGCTTCCTCCTCCCTCCCCATCAACTCTGCTACATTACCTTATAGGGAACCCAGGACTGTGGCCATCAGCATCCTGATATATGCATGTGTGTGTGTGTGTGTGTGTGTGTGTGTGTGTGCAAAAGAGAGGTGAGCATGTGTTACAATAGCCCAGAAGACTTTTTCCAGGAACAAGATCAGGGTAGCTTCAATGACCCAGGCACTCATTCCACTGACAGGTTAGGAGAAGCTTCAGTCCCTCCTGACATGGGGAAAGTGCAAGGACAAAGTCAATCTCTGAGGGGGAGAGGAAGAAGGGCAACGTGTGAACCCACCACCATGGCTCACACTTAGACAAATGCACTAATGAGGCAGGGCATATGGATGTAATGGTAATAACAAGAGCTGTTATTTCATTATA